>NW_003298930.1:218927-264597 GCF_000151645.1 Tuber melanosporum
ATCAGGTCTTTGCCTACTAACTTAAATTTTCACTAATATTAATTTTGCTGTTGCTTGGATTTATATGTATTAATCTAAGTTAACGTTGCAAAGACTTGATCTCAAATCGTGATTTCAAATCAAATCTCGTTTGCCAAACAGCACCACGCCTTCTTGACTTTCCATTCCCCTCCTTGATTCGCCGGGTTCAATTTTCTTTAACCCACCTACCTCTCCTTTAAGCATCTATACTTTCGCCTCAGATCCCCCAGTTATACTGGACTCCAATGTTCCCCGTGGCGTGACAGAACGCCTTCATACTCCCACTCGCGTGAGAAGGAATGAAGATATGGTTTCGGGTGAAATCAAGCCTTCCAATGGGTTGGCCCAGGCTCACCGATGGGTTCCTTGGGTTCGCTAAATTGCGGCATGGAAACCACGCTATTGTTTAGGGTAGCAACGGATATCTCCACCAGGGCTGCCAGGAGCCACTGCAACCAATGGGATGCTTTCCGTGCTTAAATGTAGCGAACCCAAGAAAACCCAACGAAGAGCCCGGGTTGACCCATTGGAAGCCTTGGGTGAAATTCAAGTGGATATAAGTTTACTTTTTTTCCTTACATTTTTCTTTAGACTTGTTTTTTGTATGTTATTGTTTATTTCTTATTGTGCTACCTAAATCGCTTGCTGACCTGACAATACAGCATCTCTAGATTGGGATGGCCGCTATTATCATCCATGATAAGACAGTCAAAATCTGGATCTCAATTCATGTCGTGCTTTATTCAACCTATCAGTGGACAAGCAAATTGACCACATATATGGCGAGAATATGAAGGATGTTATTAGGGAAAATACCACTCACAAGCTTGAAACCTATTCCACCTCCAAAAATGCTAAATTTGTGGGCGCTGGTATTAAACTCGGTCACGAGGAAATTTCTACAGAAATTTGTGCCCATAATTGGAGAACGCGCGATGTTGTCTGCCAGCTCAGGAAGATGCAAACAAACCACCACAGGGGATGATTATGGAGATACTTCCATCGATGTCGCCAAGCAGGTAGATTGCGCCGCACGAGAGTGTGTTGGACGTTTTGGTCAAAACCATAATCCAGTTGTTGCCATTGGTTCCACCAACAACAGCAGGGTGATGCCAGATGCAGAAGGCGATATCAAGACTGTCCAGGGCTTAGTGGGAGTACAAAAATACCGTCCGTTAGTCGGCTTGGAATACTGTGAAGTATGCTTCTGAGTTGAGGGGATACAATGGTGGCCTGACCGATGGAGACCGCGAGTGTCCACCTACAAAAATAGCCTTTTTTTCAGCTACCCCGCAGGGAGGTGAGGTAACATTAATGAGGCATGCTTTGGTCAGATTCTATTCGGCATTGGGTGTTGATATGAGTTGGTTTGTGCCCACCGCATGTACGACGTATAGTATCTATTTGCTAAGGTGCGTGACAGGTATATTCCGGAGGCCGATGCGGTGGCTTTTAGAATAACAAAGACAAATCACCACATTCTCAAAGGTGTTGCGCATCGTGAAGTGAGATTTGACGACGAGAAGCAGTCCTTGCTCAATGAATCGGTTAGCACAAATGTCGGCTGATATTGGCTCACACCCGGCGGCCCACTTGCTCCAAGACGAGCTGACGTCGTCGTTATCGATGATCCTCAAATGGCGAGACTCGTTCCGTTAATCAAAAAATGCTCGCCCCGAAGTCAAGATAATTTACCGGTCCGATATCGAAGTCCGAAAGGGCTTGGTGGAACGGGCTGATAGCCCTCAAGAACAGGTATGGCAGTGGATCTGGGACTACGTGAAGGAAGCGGATGTTTTTATCACTCATCCGGTGGCCAAATATGTTCCGTATAATGTTCCATTTGACATGATTTTATTAATGGCTGCTTGCACTAATTGGTTAATATTTTTCGCCTCCCAATGATTTCCATGCCTTAATGAATACAGGCTTGATGGTATTAACAAACCATTGAGAGAATGTGATTTGAAGTTTTATCATCACAATCTTCATAATTTATGCTATGCGCGGAAAATGTAAGTTAGGCTTGCGAAAGACTAGTGCATCTTGATGATAAAATTACTAACTCTGTTGGTTGTTCCAAGGAACCATCTTGTATACCCCGCGAGGGAGTATATCACTCATATTGCGAGATTCGACCGCTGCAAAGGAATTCCAGAGGTCATTGAATCTTGGCACAAATAGTGTAATCGCATAATCCGTCATGCTCCTGAAAGGCTTCCTCCACAGTTGCTGATGTATGCCAAACCCTATACTCCTGTCAAGTCATCGGTGCTTGAATAATTTTATACTAACAGATTTAGTTGTGGATATGGGGCTATCGATGATCCAGATGCCGAGATGGTTTTTTGCGAAAACTACACAATTGCTTAAAGAGCTGAAATATGCTGCTATTGCAAAGGATGTGGTTGTGGCGAGAATTGGGCCAAGTGATCAAAGTGAGTTTTCTTCCTAGATGAAATTTCTGCAAACAAATCTGACATATCCTAGTGTTGAATGCAATGATAACCACTGGGAAAATCGTCTTGCAGCTATCCGTGCGTGAAGGATTCGAAGCCAAGGTGTCCGAAGCCTTGCATCATGGAAAGCCTGTTGTTGCCACAAGGGCTGGTGGTATTCCTTTGCAGATTGAACATGGAAAATCCGGGTTTCTCGTTGAGGTTGGCAATACTGATTCTGTTGCCAACCATCTCTTTGATTTGTACACCAACAATGATCTTTACACCAAGATGAGCAAGCATGCAAAGGCCAGTGTGAGCGACGAAGTTGGAACTGTTGGTAATGCTGCCTGTTGGATTTACCTTATTGCTAAGCTCGTGAGAGGCGAAATTCTCCAGCCTCAGGCTCAATGGATCATGGACATGGAGATGCAAGATGCGGATCAAAAATATGAGTTTGGTCAACCTATACTTCCGCTTAACACAGCTGATTTCAAAGTCCAAGGTAGAAGCTAAATCAGTGGAGTTTTCAAGGCTAATCGGGGGATGAGATACTGGTTCATAAATACTGCACTTAACTTGCAATTGGGTTTGGGTTAGTAGCAATTATGTACTCATCTATCGCAATACTGATCTCCTTTACTACTCCAAAGTTTGCACTACCGATATACGTGAACTAGATAAAGTTGTATGGACAATTATAACATCTAGAACCACCATAGTTGTGTGTAAATTCATTCACTCAGCGAAGCCAACCTTGATCCAGTGAAGACCACTTCTTGTTTCAAAGCGTGCGAACCTAAAAAGCATTTGAGGCCTATTGTTACTGCGGCCTTCAATGCCCTCCCTTGACATTCAGTGTTCCCAACGGGCCGAGTTGGCACAGGCGAAGGAAAGTTGGGCCTGGCCAACGAGAATTCCTGAGGACCTACCGTGGCCGGTGCCTATAGGCCTCGAATTAACTTCACCGGGCCCGGCCCAGCCTACCCATAGGCCGTCTCGGCTTTGTACTACCTGCCTTTTCGAGCGCGCTTACCCAGCCTTTTGCCTCCATTTTGTTTGTAACTTCGTTTCAACTTGACTTGCGTTCTCCCAAGCTTTCACCTCCCTAGCGAGCTCTCTCCTTGAATTAACACTTTGTTCAGTAGTATCACCTGTACCAATTGTTTTATTTCGGATGGAAAGTAGAGTTTAAAAATCCAGGGAAATTACAGGAAATCATACCTATTCTCATGCGTAAAACAAACCCAAATCTTTTACAGCTTCCCCAGGAGAGAGAGAGAAAAAAAGTGAAAAGTGCAAGAAACCAAAGGCGAAGTGTTTAGAAACCTTCTCTAAATTTGCTACCATGGTTTCCATGACTTCACTTTTCAATGCCAATGGTCCGGCCAACAGGTGCCCAACAGGCCTCATAGGTTTCCGTAGGTTTCCGTAGGCTGATGGAATTCGGCTTATATCGACCTAACGTCACGCACGGGGAAGTGTCAAAAAACCGGGAAGTGACACAGTTTTAGATTGCGCAATTGATAGGGATGTCAAAGCGTATCAACACACTCGGAACATCAATTTTCAAGCTATCACAACAAAGGACATGCTGGAAGAACACGAAGAGAAAGAATAAATTGAGATAAGTAGAGTAGAGAAATGAAATGTGTAAAGAAAGAAAAAAACGTTAGATGAGACTGGTAAGGGGAAGGGGTGGAGGGGTTATACAGGGTGGAGAAAATCTGGTTAGTCAATGGTAGACTTGTGAGTATGTAGGATCATACGTAAGGGCAGAGTTGGTAGAGGTTGGCTAGATGGAGAGAGCAGCGGGGTAGGCTTTGGGAGGGAGGGCGGCCTAAAACAATCACTGAAGACCATTCAGAATCGCTGATATCTTCCGGTTCACTTTCATCACTGGAAACCTCCTCAGAATCCATTACCAGCACATGTAGAGTTTGTGCCAATGTGATGATATTATTGCACACCAGCTGCGGCCTAGGTGTTGAGCATTTGGGAGAAGGAGAAAGGGTAATTCCTGATTTTCTCTTAGCCTTTAATACTCCTTTCTGGACCAGCATGGGGGTGCTTCCAATCCCGTTTCGTGATGCCAATCGGACCTGTTTTTGTTTATCTTTTGAAAGGCCAGCATCCCTTAGGTCCATGAGGGCTGTGCATTCCAGTACCTGTACTTCATTCAGCTTCCGGTGATCAGTTTCATTGTAGAGCTTGTCGGTACTTTGAAGCTTCAAGCTCAGATCGCGTCAAAGTCTTTTAGAGGCAGTCTCTTGCTCTAACTGGTGGCTGAGGGAGCTCATTATTCACTTCACGCGATCAACAAGAGTATCAGCATTTTTGCATGAGATCTTAGCAAGTGGCCTACCAGCAGCTAGTACCGGATGGCGTATCTCGTGGCTCCTACTAGGCTCTTTGATAATACCCTAAGCATCCCTCTGCTTTTCTACTAGTGGATTGAGCTTGCCAAGATCACACCATGGATTTAGGGAATGGATACCTGTAGAAGAAAATGATTGGTGAATATTGTAGGGTGTGAAGATAGCATAGTGGGCTTCTGTTAAAAATCAAATCAAAATTGACTTTTTGATTCCAGGGAGGTTTTGACGGGAGCTAATATAGTTATCTATAGCGAGACCATAAAAGTGCTGGTATCGATTGAATAGGCCTACATCTCGGGGTTGATATAAGTGGGTAGAATGGGGGGGAGGGTAAAGGAGAAGGCCATTATTTGAAAAGTATAGTGATACAAATTCAAATATGATATGGGATCCATGGCTATCAAAAAGGAGAAGTCAGAAAAGGACACAACATCTCTTATAACCTTTCTGGAAGAAAATGCATTCGCAACCACTTCATCACTAGCTGATCATCAGTCCCCCCCTTTGGCGAGTAGCGAAACTGGTATGCCTTTTCCTTCTCAGATAAGTTCTTATACCATCTCATGTAACGTCTCGTATCTGTATTAATCACAAATGTGAAAACTACTGTTCCATCTCCTCCCATGGTCTCGATGACTGTTACCAGATCCCATTTCCCATCATGAGTTATACGGGGATTATGCTGATCACGCTGACTCAGAACCTTCACCTGAGAGGCTAATCCTACAAGAAAGACCTTTTTGACTATATTGAAAATGTGGAACTCCTGCAGGTCATACTCCCTTATTAGCTGACCAAGTTTTCTAAAATAGTCCTGCCAGACCTCTGGATTATTGGCATATGCCCGCTGTTGCTCCAGCTGAGTGCTCAGCTTTAATGCCAGGTCTAGATGCCTGTTCAGAAACCTGGAGATCCAGTTGCTCCCAAGCAGGAGAGGCGGTGTTCCAGTTCTTTGGATTCTAAGTGAATAGCCATATCCTTAACCATATCTAGGCGTGGGGGAAAGCCAATATTGTCCTACCTAAGGAACCCCTTCACAATTGCTATCTTTTTAGGAGATGTAAGCCATTGCTGCTCTTCATGGGCTGCAGCTTGGGCTACTGTAGTACCCGCAAGTCGTCAATAAAGGGTCCGCTGATTTACTTCCAAGGCTTTACTTGCCGCAGCCACGTTTAGCTCCTCTCCTGAATTTATTGCTCGAATCGCCCCCCAGGAGACGGTCCTCATAGGCAGAAACGGTCTTATTCACTGGTGCCATGGTGTTTGTTGTGGTATTGATTGGTTACACTGTTAGAAAGCGGGGGTCATGCATCCTCAGAACACCTCATTTCAGCACATTCCGGCTGGTGTCACTTGTAGATGTAGTGTCGGCTCCCAGTGCGTGATGTTAGGCTATTCCTCGTGGTGGCCGTCCTTGGCTCGGGTGACGGCCAGGCAAGTTGGGAACACTGGTTATAATTCTACAATAAAGACAATTGTGTTTACGATAGTTGTCGAGTTCATTGTTCCATAATCCCTGTCAGTTTTTTTTTTTTTTTCGTTCATTACCTGCTGTCCCTCACATCCGTATATTGTCGGTGGCTCAATATTTTGTAGTGAGGAACTTTAGGTGACCTGATCATGACAGTGCAAGGCCATTTTGGTTAGAAAAAACTATTCTGTCTTCTAATGTCTGATGATCCATAACAACTTCATTTATGATCCGCTACATACTATCCAAGGTTTAAGAGGATCGCCGGGTGCACCCGCGGCACTTGCAGAGCTATTGCATGTACAAGAAGTCAAAAACACATTCCAGCTGTGTTTCACTTTCAAATTTGGCTCCTTAAGTTCAAACCCATTCACCCAGGGCTGGCAAACGAGAGACGGCATTAAACCTCACCTGCTTACAAGAGGATCACTTTAACACAGTCCACAGAGGTATTGTGGTTTTCTGTGCCTCCTTACGTGTACCCTCATAACTACCTCTCGAACTATGCTTTTCACCTCCTTGTGCTGGGGGTTTGAAAGCTATCCTGTCTGCTGGCAGTCTCCACCCCATTCCTCCCTCACCTTACATCCTCCCTCACCAAACACACTCTACAACTCGCTTACTACACTCCATCCATCATCATACACCCTCATATGCCCCACGGCCTCCCTCAATACACATTCCCTATCTGAAGCACATGTTTTGCACGATCAAGACAAAGACTTCTTAATTTTCTATCCACCTCCTTGATTCACCGGGTTTAATTTTCTTTAACCTACCTACCTCTCCTTTAAGCATATATCTTTTCTCCTCAGATCCACAGATTGTGCTGGACTCCGAGGCCCCCCGTCGCGTGCCAGAACCCGTTAACGCTCCCGCTCATGAGAGAAGGAATGATGCGATTATTTGAATAATGCGATCATTTGGGATAATATTAAAGTAAATTTTAGTTTCCTTTTTTTTCTTATTTTTTTTGTTGGGCTTGTTTTTGGGTTTGTTATTGTTTATTTCTTCTTGTGCTACCTAAATTGCTCACCAACCTAACAGTGCAGCCTCTCTATATTGGGGTGGCCGCTACTATGATGCATGATAAGACCGTCAAAATTGGAGTGTCAATTCATATCGGGCTTGATTCAACCTATCATTGGACAAGAAAAATGACCCCCATTTATGGCGAGAATATGCAGGGTGTTATTAGGGAATATACCACTCACAAGCTTGAAACCTATTCCACCTCCAAAAATGCTAAATTTGCGGACGCTGGTATTAAACTCGGTCACGAGGAAATTTCTACAGAAATTTGTGCCCATAATTGGAGAACGCGCGATGTTGTCTGCCTGCTCTGGAAGATGCAAAATACCACATCGGATGATTATAGAGATACTTCCATCAATGTTGCCGAGCAGGCAGATTGCGTCGCACGAGAGTGTGTTAGAGGTTTTGGTCAAGACCATAATCCAGTTCTTGCCATTCGTTCCACAAACTGGTGATGCCAGATGCAGAGGGTGTTATCAAGACCGTCGAGGGCTTCAGCGAGTACAAAAATACCGTCCATCAGCCGACTTGGAACATAGTCCTGAAGTATGCTTGTGAGTTGAGGGGATACAATGATAGCCTGACCGAAGGAGACCCCGAGCGTCCACCTACTAAAATAGCCTTTTTCTCAGCTACGCCGCAGGGAGGTGGGGTAGCATTAATCAGGATGCTTTGGACAGATTTTACTCGGCATGGGCGTTGATATCAGTTGGTTTTTGCCCATCGCATATACGATATATACGACGTATAGTATCTATTTGCTAAGGTGCGTGACAGGTATATGCCTGAGGCCGATGCGGTGGCCTTTCGGATAGCAAAAACAAATCTGAGAATTCTCCAAGGGGATAGAAATCCTGAAGTGAGATTAGACGACGAGAAGCAGGCCCCGCTCAATAAATCGATTAACAGAAATGCCGGCCGATATTGGCTCACACCCTGTGGCCCACTTGCTCCAGCAGGAGTCGACGTCTTTGTTATCGATGATACCCAAATTCCGGGACTCGTTGCGTTAATCCAAAATGCCCGCTCCGAAGTCAAGATCATTTGCCGGTCCCATATCGAAGTCCACAAGGACCTGGTCGAAACGGTTGGTAGACCCCGGGAACAGGTATGACCGTGGATCTGGGACTACGTGAAAGAAGCGGATGTCTTTATCAGTCATCCGCTGGACAAATTGGTTCCCCATAATGTTCCATTTCACATGATTGGATTAATGCCTGCTTGCACTGATTGGTTAATATTCTTCGCCTCCCAATGATTTTCTTGCCCTAATGAATGCAGGCTTGATGGCCTTAACAAACCATTGAGAGACGTTTTATCCTTGCAATCTTCATAATTTATGCAATGCGCGGAAAACGTAATTTAAGCTTGGGAGATATTTGTCCATTATGCTGGTGAAATTACTTACTCTGTTAGTTGTTCCCAGGAACCGTCTTCTGTACCCCGCAAAAGAGTATATCACTCAAATTGTGGCATTGGACACCAGCAAAGGAATTCCCGACGTCAGTGAATCTTACCTCAAATGCAGATTACCTGAACCCATAATCTGTCAAAGGTCTTCCTCCCCAGTTGCTGATGTATGATAAACTCTACACCACTATGATGTCATTTGTGCTTGAACACCTTTGTGCTGATAGATTTAGATGTCGACACGGGGCTATCGATGATCCGGATACCGAGACAGTTTTTTGCAGAAACCACGCAATTGCTTAAACATTCAAGATATGCGGCTATTACAAAGGATGTGGTTGTGGCGAGAATTGAGGCAAGTGATCAAAGTGTGTCTTCTAAGATAAAATTTCTGCAAACAAATCAGCCTTATTGTCCTACCGTTGAATGCATTGATAACCACCGCAAAAATTGTTTTGCAGCTATCCTTAAGTGAAGGATTCGAAGTCAAGGTTTCCGAGACCTTGTATCATAGGAACTCCTGTTGTTGCCACAAGGGCCGGCATATTCCTTTGCTGATTGAGCAAAGAAAATCTCGGTTTCTCGTTGAGGTTGGTGATACTGATTCTGTTGCCAACCATCTCTTCAATTCTACACTCTCAATGATCTTTACACCAAGATCAACAAGCACGCAATGGCCAGTGTGAGCGATGAAGTTGAAACCGTTGGTAATGATGCCTGTTGCCCGTACCTTATTTCTAAGCACGAAAGAGGCGACAATCTCCTGCCTCACACTCATTGAATCATGGACATGGCGATGGCAGGTGCTGGTCAGAAATATCATATTGGTCAACCCATTATCACCCGTAACACCGCTAATTTCAAACAGGGTTCCGAATGGTCGGCGATGGACTGGACTGGACTGGGTAGTATAGTCGAAAATCGGTCTAGTCGTATGAGAGATTTCAGACTGACCGGGCAGTCAAGGTTCAGGACCGGACTGCTTGGGGATTGGTCAGACTGAGGGGACCGAGTGATAAAATGTGCACGACCCTTACGCAAAACCACAGCCCTCATGGTAGCAGATCTTTCAGCTTCCGATAGGCTGTCTCAAAGTAGATGTTTGTTTTAAATTTGTGGAAGGCCAAGTGAGCTGATGGTGGATGGGCCTAGTCCATACGGTTGGTGGAGAAATTGATATAAAAAGGTGTCTATGGTGATATTTGTAGAGTATCGGTGTCCCTACTCAAGGCACAGTTTAGTGACAATTCCTTCCCTTGTTTGGCTCCCATGCAGGTTTAATTGGAAAAGAAAAGGCTGATTATCAATAGTTTTCAACATAGCGCAGTTGTCGGATGTTAATCGCAGTTCAATGAATAACCAGAACAAAGCTCACAGGGAGTCACCGAGAATCACTGGTTATCGCTACCATCGGCTTAGCCCACGGAGAAGAATCAGTCCCGAACCACAACTACATGCCTTTGCCCATCCACCCTCTAATCTCTCGAATTTCTCTACAAGTTCTATTCGTAGCTGCATTCAGGTGCAGCCATGTTTGTCAAACTCAATGTGAGGTCCTCCTTCAGAAGCGAATATTCCCCTGTCAAACTCGTTTAACCCTAGTAAGTCTCTTTATCCAATTTCGTTTAATCCTGTAAATTCTGTTTTAAAAGACTTTACCCATGTTAAAAATATAGCATAGATAATAAACTAGAACTCAATGAAGTTAGTACAAATACTAGTGAATACGATCCGCTATCCCCAGCCGCAACAGCCGCTTCATCCCAGCCAATACTGCCTACCTGGTAGGAACATCAACAACGATTTGCTACACCTATCGACAGTCAATGCCTACCTATATCAAGGAATGTGTGGACATCCATTGATAGTTCATTCTTTGAAGAGAACGGGATTCACCCAACTGTGGACCAGAACCAATCCTCCTCCAGGTATTGTGCTCTACAATCCTCGCCTCTACTTGTATCACATGAATCAGCAAACTCAGCCTGCCTATCAACTATTCCTGACATTCGTATTAGCTCTGATAACTATTCAGAAGGTACTGTACATATAATTCCAGTCCAGCGTACACACTTGATGGCTCGGTCTTTTGTTCACTTCTAAGGTTCAAATTCAGGGCTTGAGTTAGCAAAACATTGGAATTGTAATTATTGTGAGTCGGTCACTCCTACTGCTTTTATTTCACTTGAATTAGTTTTTCATCGATCAATAGAATCTAATTCACATTGTACGCAAGAGGTAAAAAGCGATATGCCTCGAATGTCGATACCTGTAAGCTGATCCGGCATTTACGCAATATGCATAGTAGACAGCTTTGCGAGCCATCTCACCCAGGAACTGTACCTGTTGCTGGGACAAGCCCAATAACTACAGCGTTTGCCTAGGTGTGGAATTTGCATAAGGAATTATTTACCAAGGATTCTACTGACTGACCTTTGCTAAATTGGATAATTTATAGTAACCAGGTGTAACGATCCCTCTCTGGATAGTAAGTCCTTGGCGATGGGGAACGATACCTCTCTTTCCTTGTCTTCTTCTTTTCTTTATCTTACGATAGCTCTAGGCTTTTGCCTACATTACCGATAGTACAACACCTTGGTCTTCTATCAGTAACGCCTAGTATAAGCTTTCTCTAACTTATCTTCGTAAAGGCCCTTCCTTGGTGTAACGATAACGTTACAATAAAGATAAAGATCATAAAGGTGTTTTATATTCGTTTAAAGTAATAAGTAGGAAAAGTACTGAGAACAAAGTGTGAAGATCCTATCTTCCTCGGCGGCCTCAGCCTCCTTATATAGTGTTCTTCCCACCCCTAGTCATGTGACCTAAAGTGGTCACATGTGCGAAACTAAATCATAACAAACTAGTCATGTGACCAAAGTGATCACATGCTCAAAACCCATGACCTCGTAATGAGGTTATGTGCAAAAACTCATAAACCAATCATAACACAATAAACAAGTCATCTGACTCGACTGAGTCATATGTGCGAAACCCATGACCTCATAACCAGGCCATGTGCAAAACATAAATCATATGCGCAAGGCTTACCTGCAAGGCACACTCGCAAGGCATATTCGCCAGGCGCAGGTCCCATGACTCATACTTGAGCCATATGCGAAAGCATCACAAATCCCACACATAACAAATTATAAAACCCGAATGGGTCATATGCGTAAAACAATAATATACCTGTGACTCATAACCATATATTACCTGAAAACCTTTTCCATGCCAAGCCACGTTCATGATACCAGGCCTTTTCTGCTATACAACATGATTCGTTTCGAAAGTTGATACATCATATTTAACCACAATATGAACTACCAAAATATGGTGATACAATCAGATTATGGGTTATTCGGAATTACAGCGATCAAAAGAATGAAGTTCGATAAGAGATTAAAGATTCCACAATGCAGATACATTTATCCGTCGATGGCTGGACATCCCCCTACCATACCAGGAGTGTCCTAGGAGTAGTTCCCCATTTTACCAGTACTAGGGGAACTAGATATAACCTCGTACTTGCCTTACGTGAGATTCAGGGACCGTATACAGGAGAGGCTATGGCAGATATTGTGGTAAATATCATCCGGGAGTTGGAATTGCACTCCATTCTAATTTCTAATGATACTATCCTAACTGTTAGATACACATTTTTGGATAATGTAGGATATTTTCAAGTGGATAACGCCTCCAACAATAATACAATGATCCGGTCTCTTGCATCACTTCTGATGGATCATGATATGTCCTTTAATCCAGAAATTCAATGCCTGAAATGCCTGATGTTAAATGTTGTTGCTATATACAGGCAACGACCTGAGTTGTAGGATATGTTCCAGTGGTATTCAGGGTTTAGATAGTTATGGATATAGGGTTAGATCGTGGTGAGCACGATGGTTACCACTTGTACTTAGCCAGCAGATAACCGCCTGAGCAATACAACTAAGTTCAATCCTTTGTACGAACACTCCTGCTGCACATCTTCCATGCAGTCACAAATTCCTCCACTCAACAGGTTATAAGCCTCTGCGTGACCCGCGATCTCTATTAGAAATTGCGCATCCAATAGAGGGTTGTCAATACCGTGCTGCTTTTCAGATCATTTGTGGACCTGCTGTACACTTCACGAGCTATGTATGATGTTGATTTTTCTTTCTTTACTTTCTTCTTTTTTTTCTCTACTCTACACTATGTCTGAATTCGTCGATACCGCTGTGATGGGCAGTCTTGCCTTCCCCCTCTTAGGTGATACAAACTTCGGCCCCTGGCACCAGTGAATATCTGACCAACTGAAAGTGCTAGACATGTGGTAGATCCTCTCTGGGAAGGAAATTGCACCTAATGAAAATAGCTGCGATGCGGCCGTCATGGCTGCCTACACCAAATATCAGCTCGAGTGCTTTGGGATAACCAAAAAGATCTGCCACGTCATGGAACCGCACATCTGTCCACAATATACCACAGACGACTATGACAAGGATCCCAAATCATTGTGGGACAAGCTAGCGCAGGGGTATCGCAAAGCTCTTTGGTTAGAACTCTATTAATTTGACCATTTGCTCTTCGACTGCAGTCTCGGAGCTCGCGGAACGGCCACAAAGAAATCCCGGAATTGGAGCCTATTATTGAGTGTTTACGCTAGGCTGAAGAAGCCATCAAACCGGGCTAGAAGACCTTTTACTGGTTAAATGGACTGCCTCCATCCTGGTGCGAATCGAGAGACTTTGTAACGTGTTCGCAAGGTACTAATGACATTATCGGTAATAGATAACATAGTTGCCAGGTGGCCTGCTCTTCCAGAGAGGAGGCGAGAGCTGAGAACTAAAGGAGGCTTCGAGGGTGTACTGAGGAACAAAGAAGTAACCGTTCAACCAACTATATTGAAATACTGTCTGTCGAAGTCTACCTTTTCTATCGTAGAAACAGGCGGTCTTTAAATACACAAATCTGTTCATGTCTAGCATGAACGAAACGAATCAAAGGTATCAATCGATACACTTTAGTAAAACTCTTTAAGTATCAAAGCGATACTTAAAACAAAACATAAAACAAAATCAAGTATCAAACGATACTTAAAACAAACCAAGTATCAAAGCAATACTTAAAACAAAACATAAAACAAAACCAAGTACCCGTACTGCTTACATTCCCCAAAACAAAACAACTGTTTAAACAAACAAAACCTAATAATCATCAAAAGCGGATTCCGAGAAGCTCATGGCTTCTGTTTCTGCAAGAAATTCTTCATCATAAGTATCACACCAGGGGCAAGAAGAAACACTAAGGAAACACTTAGACTCGAAGAACTCTAAATCACAGTAGTCACGAATACCAGATTCGTGCTGTACATCAACCCAAGCATGATCGCAATCAGGACAGTAGTCAATCTAGAGGATTTCGAAATAGTCTTCAAGTTGGATAACATCGCGGTTCAACAACAGTCCAACAATCTGTTGTCGCTACCTCACATTGAGCTCCACATAGTTTGACATCATTATGGTATTCGGATGGTGATTGGTGACTAGATAAAGTTGTCGAGGGCTTACTCCATAGCTTGATTCTCCTCATCGCTACTCTCAAATTCCGATTTAAAGTATGGTGCCCAAACTCCATCTCAAGCTTCAAGTTCTGAATGCCATCGCTCAGTTTCCGGCATCGTGGGTGTCCAGCACATAGTGATGTAGTTGATTGTTGGCGGAAGGGATCCATTCGGCATATTGTCTTCCCACCATCCGTTAACCATATCCATAGCGTGCTCTAGTCCTTCCAGTGGTTCCCAACTGTTTTCGCTCGTCGGATATCCTTTCCATTTGACTAGGAACTGATCATTTCCATGCCAAAGGCGGTGGTCTCAGATTTCTTCAACTTCCCCTTCATTTTTCTTCTCAATGATGATAGGTTCGGGTCGAGAGTGGGTTCTTGTAGGGAACTTAGAATTGTCATTTGGGTGGAATCGTTTGACAGCAGAGGCGTGGAATACTGCTGTATTGCTGTGATACATGCGTCCATCCATCTGGACAGTGTAGTTCTCTGGATGTTCGTCAAAAGATAAGACCTTAAAAGGTCCTCGCCATCAGGATTGCAGTTTCTTGCCGCATCCAACATTGGTGATGAACATGTTTCCATGTACCATGAGCATATCACCTGGTGGAATAGGGACATGCTTGCG
Source organism: Tuber melanosporum (assembly GCF_000151645.1). NCBI lineage: Eukaryota > Fungi > Ascomycota > Pezizomycetes > Pezizales > Tuberaceae > Tuber > Tuber melanosporum. The sequence goes on from NW_003298930.1 coordinate 233,859, forward strand.
TCGTCGCTTCTGAGCCGTAGTGGTGCTTCGGAATCGGGCAGCCTTAACAGCTTGGAAAGCGTCCTTCCGAATTGCTTGATGGCGGTTTAAGTGGTCGTCGGAGGCAGGGACTGAGGAGTTCCTGAATAGAGTTGTAGGTAGGAGAAGGTATTGGTAGCCAAAGACTGCCTTGTATGGCGATATCCCCACGGTATCTGAAAATCCGGCATTGATATATGAAGCAAGTTCGACAATGGCTGGTTCCCAGTTGGTTTGACGTTCATTGATCAAGTTTCTAATTCCGGTCTTAATCTCGCGGATTTTCCGTTCTGCCTGGCCATTAGTCTCATGGTATCCTGGGGCAGCCATAATGTGGTTTTTTTCCGAGGGAGGTCAAGGTTTGCTTCCAGAATCTAGCGGTAAAGCGGTGATCAGCGTCACTGACAATAGATAAGGGGTACCCATGGGGGGTAAACAGGTATCGTTGTAGGTTATTCCAGGTGTCTTTGGAGGAATCGGTAACTTTCATTGGAATGAGCCAGGTATATCCAGAAAATCGGTCCACAGCTACCAAGACAGTGTCAAATCCAGCAGATTTGTTGAATGGTCCTGCGCATTCGATGGCATATGATACGAATATTTAACCTGGTAGTTGGAGGGTCTGTGCCTTTCCTTCAGGTAGTTGTGGTCGTTCATTGTTTGCTTGGCAGAGTTCACATTGTTTGACGAAATCGCGGAAATCCTTGCGCATCTCAGGCCAGTAAATATATTCTGAAGCATATTAAAGGTTGCGGTCCGCACTGTGGTGTCCTTTGTTGTGAATCTCGGATATGACATATTCTCTAATCGTTATTCCGTTGAATATATGGCCTTTTGGTATGTATAGGCAAGGTTCTCCGTAACGGGTGCTGGTAAAGACCATTCCATCTGATATGTTGTAGGGGGCGAGGTCTCCATGCCTGGAGCTATCCATGGCTTTGAAGTAAATCCGGTCACGGCGGTATCCTGCTATCATTTGGCTTCGGAAAGAGGAGGTTAATTCTTCAGTGGTCGATCTAACATCTCGTTCATCCTCGATTAGGGATCCTCTTGTTGGTTCGATAGGGGCTTCCTCTTCCTCCAAGGTTTCATAGAGTTGACGCCGATGCTCAGGAATAGTAGGGGGTATGACCGAGACAATGATTTCATTGTTGTATACATGTAAGGGTCCACCATATAGTGATCGTGAATCGATTATGGGAGGAGAGGATGCCGGGGCTGACTGTGGGGGGTGTAAATAGGATATTGCATCCACGTAGGCTGCTGCTTGTTCGAGTTCTTCAAGACCTTGGTATCGTGTTGGAGCAGGATTAAGGGTATGAGGAGATTGGGTTGACTCATATTCATCGATTATCTCTTCTTCTCCTTCTGCAGTGTCGAAGCTGGTGTCTTTGGAATTGTCAGCAGGCATATAGTACGGTCGCTGGTATCTGTTCCCGAACTTAATCTCAGTCTGGTGAAAAGGGCAGGTGTCGTGGTAACATTGGGACCAGTGGAGTTGGCTTTGTTCAAGTTCGTGAGGAGGTGTACTGCGGAGCGTGCAATTGTCTTTCCATTCTTTATCAATGTCCTTTCCTCGTTCTGTTCCGGCAGCACTGTACATAGTGTAAGAGAAAGGATGGGAGGGAGCGGAAGGGCTGACGGCAGCCATCGATGGTTCTTGTTCATAGGATGTGTTGTCAGGGCTGTCCTCGCTTTGTCTTGTGTGGTCGTGAACGAGAGTGGGGTCTGCGATGTCTTGATTCTCATATAGGCGGGAGAGAGCATCCGCTAAATAGTTCTTTCTTCCAGGGGTATATATGATTTTTGCATCGTATTTGCTTATCTCGCCTATCCATCTTGTTCTTCTTCTTCCAGGTATTCTTTCTGTTTTAAGATTAGTGAGAGGTTGGTGGTCGGTAACAATAGTGAAGGTATTGCCCATCAGGATGTGATTGAAAGTGGCAAGAGCATCAATCACAGCAAGGGCTTCCTTGTCTGTTGTTCCATAGTTTATCTGTAAGTTAGTGAACTTCCTGCTATGTAATGCCGCCAGCCTCGCCGTTTCATGGGAGGCCCCTTGTCCAACCCATGCTCTAACTCCAACATCCGATGCATCAGTAATCAGCCATATCGGTTCTGGTTTACTGTAGTCGATAGGTTGCAATAACAGTTGGCGTTTTTAATCAATTCCTTGATGTTGGTAAAGGCTTGGTCATGAGTGTGAGTCCAGACAAATTCTGCATTGTCGGTAAGGTCCGTGAGCGGTGCTGTCACCGTGGCGTGGTGTGGGAGGAACTGGGAAATATAGTTGACTAGTCCTAGGAATCGCATCAGTTCTTTTTGATTCCGGGGTGTTGACCATTCCATTAAACATGCTATTTTTCAAGGGGCTGCTTGTATCCCTTCATCATCCATAACATGTCCTAGGATATCGAGTTTATCGGCGAACAAAATTGATTTGTTTCTGCTAGCGTAGAATTTAGCTTCCCTAAGTTTGGTACAAACCAAACCTATATGGTAGGCGTGTTCTGTTGCGGTGTTCGAGAAGATGAGAATATCATCAATGTAGACCCAAACAAAATGGTGAAGGTATTCACTCACCAGGTTTTCCATTATTCGCATAAAGGTGGCGGGCGCATTCATATCACCTTGTATCATGACTCGGCTAATGAAACTTCTGAAGGGTGTTTTGAAACTATTGTAGCGTTCGCTTTCTGGATCTAACCTTGTTTGGAAGTAGGCATCGCTTAGGTCAATCTTACTTCGGAATCTTGCCCGTCCAACTGCATTTAGGATCTGGGTTTGGTTTGGAATAGCGGAGCTGTCCATAACCGTGTTTTCGTTCCGTAGTTTGAGATCAACCAAGGGGCGAATTCTTTTGCCTTGTGCTTTGGATTGAACAAACATAGCAGCGGCACCTGGGGCTTCTGCCCTGTAGATGACTCCTCTTCTTTGTTGTTGGTTGATCCAATCACAAAGTGGGCTTTTGTATGCGTCAGGAATAGAGTAGGTGGGTTGGTTCTTGAGATTGGAGGGGTCGCGGAGGCGGATGTGATGGTTCACCTCTCTCATAGGCGGTAGTTCTTCGGGTATTTGATCAGGGAAAACGTCAGAGTATTCATCCAATAGTTTTTGGGTAGTTGCTTCACAGACTGCAGCTCGGTATTCTCCGCTTGTTGGCTTGCATGAGACTCTGACCTTCTGATCTGGGAAATCGATGGTTGATTCCCCACACCTGATTATAGCTTTGTGGCGGTTCAGGAACGGCATGCCTATTAGGGCATCCTATTTGGCTAGATGTCCAACCAGCATTTCCTGGGAGGGTAGGACTGCAGAACCAAGTCGAATAGTCGCACTACAGGTTTTATGGCTTGTAAATCGTGATCCCTTTACTAACATATTGACTGGTATAGGTTGGTTAAGGTCTCGAGTTGGAAGTCCATGGACAGAGACAAAGGCATTACTGATCATATCTCTTCCAATAGCACCAGTGTCGAATAGGACTCGGGCCCTTTTGCTATTGATCAGGATAGTACGTTCCAGGGTGGCGTGTGCTTTGAATGTAGCTGGAGGACGAACACTGTTGTATTCCACATCGATGTATCCGATATGGATCTCGTCATATTCACTGGGTTGGGCGTTATCGCTTTCAACATTGTTGGCCGACGCCTCTTGCTTAATTGCCTTTCCTTTTCTTTTCTTCGTAGGACAGTTCTTTGCCATGTGTCCTGTTTTTCCACATTCAAAACATTCTCCCTTTTGCCATCTCGATTCTTTGGAGGATTTTGTTTTCTTCTTGAAAACTCGTGGGGTATTGTCTTCAGAGTTGCTGGAGGCTTTGTGTCCTGGCTAGCTGTTCCTACTAGAGGATGTCTGTGTTTTATAGGCCTTGGTCTCATGGAGAATGGCGTTCTTTCGTTCTGCTCTTGCAATTATTACTGCAATATCATCGCCGTCTTCCTCGAGTGGTTCTACTTCTCGCCGGAGGGTAGGGTGTATGGCATCTTAGAATCGTCGCTGCAGGATGTATTTGGAGATACTTCCTCTCTCCATCCGGTCCTTATACATCATTAGGTCCGTAGCCACATCGGTGATTCGCTTGACATGCGTTCCGTTAACTTGCTGGAGCTGGTTGAATTTGTTGTATAGGAGGTCGTTGGTTATAGAGGATTGGAATCGTCCTTTCAGGTAATCGAGAACTGTAGATCTACTTAATCTTACGTTCCCGCCGAAATCCTTATAGCCTTGGTGGTATGCGTCGGTTGCCTTTCCTTCGCAGAATGATCCAATGATAAGCCCGGTTGTAGGTTCTTCCACATCTTTTCCTTGTAAAAGTAGGAAGTGTGAGAGTTGTGTTGCCCATCGTTCAAAGGCTTCAGGTTTGAGGTCCTTTCCTTCTCCCGTGAACTTCGCTGGGAGGTGGAGTTTAAACTTAGGGGGTTCAAATGCTGTGGGTACCTCCTCTTCTTCAGGCCTTGCCCGTGATTTCCCTCCTCCAGAGGGCCCTCCTCCTGTGCTAGCCATATCTGATTCGCTACTGGATTCGGGGTCCATTGCAGGTTCAAAGGAAGGCTTCTTTGCTGGAGTAGAAGGGAATTCTGCTGGAGGTTGTGTATCTTCTGTGTTTGCAGGATCGCCCAGCTCTTTAGCAGAGTGTAGGGGTTGTTTCTTTCTTGTAAGGTCTTGCCATGGGATTTGCTTCCCACTCCTGGTCGTCAAAGACTCTATCTTGGGTTTGAGACGAAGCCGAATGTGCTGTAATTCTGCCGCTTCTCTCCGCTAGCATTCTGGGGTGGATATCGATAGATTGACCAAGCCTAAATCCGGGGACAGAGTCTTAACCACTTGCTAAGGTTAAAAAAATGTAACGTGTTCGCAAGGTACTGATCACGTTATCGGTAATAGATATGATAGTTGGCAGGTGGCCTGCTCTTCCAGAGACGAGGCGAGAGCTGAGAACCAAAGGAGGCTTCGAGGGTGTACTGAGGAACAAAGAAGTAACCGTTCAACCAAGTATATTGAAATACTGTCTGTCGAAGTCTGCCTTTTCTGTCGTAGAAACAGGCGGTCTTTAAATACACAAATCTGTTCATGTCTAGCATGAACGAAACGAATCAAAGGTATCAATCGATACACTTTGGTAAAGCTCTTTCAGTATCAAAGCGATACTTAAGACAAAACATAAAACAAAATCAAGTATCAAACGATCCTTAAAACAAACCAAGTATCAAAGCGATACTTAAAACAAAATATAAAACAAACCAAGTATTAAAGCAATACTTAAAACAAAACATAAAATAAAACCAAGTATCAAAGCGATACTTAAAACAAAATATAAAACAAAACCAAGTACCCGTACCGGTTACAGACTTGCAGGCCACGATCATCAAGCCTGACCAACCAGAAGACCTAATCGCAGCAATCAAGGCACTGGAGTCGTCACTCAATCATGACTGAAGCGGAACCTTGGGGAAGGACTCAGTTCTCGCAGTTAAAGGGAGTGCTTTCAGAAATTCCAAGACGTGGTATGGGGCGAATGGAGGATCTCGGCGTAGATCTTCAGAAGCCGGCAGGGAGTAATCGATGACCTGCTACTATTGCCAGAAGAAAGGGTATCGATTGAGTTACTATCGAAAGCTCAAGGCAGATACCACAAAGTACACCAGGCAAGACAAAGTCACCATGACCGCCCTGGCGGCACCTGGAAACCAACCCAGCAATTCTCTATTTACGGCATACAGTTCATCCGCCTTCACTGTGAGCACCCAGTAGTGGCTCCTCGATACCGGCTGTAGTACCCTCATCACAGGTGTAACAGAAGACTTCATCAGCTACACTGCCATCCCTGATAGTGAACACTGGGTTCTAGTAGCGAACAATATGGAAATTGATGGGCTGAGATGGGGCGACGTTAAGCTTGTAGTCTGGGACAATACCAGGAAGCGAAAAACAGCATTGGTCATTGCCGGTATCCTGCATGTTCCGGCTTGCAACAAGAATGGTCTCCTCTCTGTCTCTCAGCTGAGGTTAACCCGTGTTTTCACGGAGTTGCTTCCAGGGCGGAGGGGCTATTTTATGAAAACGGGACGGCACTCACATTGAGGTGATGGAGAGAGCAGGACTCGACGCCCTTCAGACCCGCCAGCACAGTGTGGCCTCTGATAGGATTCTGATGAGTAAGACAGAGTCGCCAACAAACGACAAAAAAGGCGTGAAAGTGGCTGCCTTATGGCATTTTAGATTGGACAACTGGGAACGGACGCTGTTAGACCTCTTTCTATAGAGAAAAATGAGCTCCCAAGACTACACGTATGTCCCGCTGTGTTTGTGCCGGTTGCATCTATAGGAAAATGGCCCACAAACCTTTCCCTCTCGTCCCCACAATGTCACGAGCAACACAACCTTTGAAATTGATCCACAGTAACATTGATGGACCAATTGAACCCAAATCTCTTGGAGGATCCAGCTATTTACTGATGTTTACAGATGACTTTACAAGATACAAAATAGGTTACCTTCTGAAGAAGAAGTCTGAAGCTTTCGCCTACTTTAAGGAATACAAAGCACTAGTGGAGAGGCCACAAGGAAGATCAATTTATAAACTCTGTACGGACAGGGGAGGTGAATACATATCAAACAAGTTCTGTCATCTAATTCATCTGGAAGGAATTGAGATGCAGAGAACGACCCCGTACACCCTGCAGTCCAATGGTGTCAGTGAGCGGACAAACTGTACAGTGATAGGAACAACCAGCGCCTTGCTGTACGCATTCAACGCACGCAAGCAGTACTGGGCTGAGGCCGTGATGACAACAATCTACGTTCGAAACCATCTTCCCACCCGTGCAATACGTCCCGAGAGTACACCATTCAAGTTATGTTACGGAAGGAAACCAAAATACGAGCACCTCCGGGTTTGAGGATGTGTTTGCTAAGCACGGGTGCCCAAGGAGACCAGAAAGAACCTCGACAAAACAGCGAAGAAATACAGATTAATTGGGTATACGAATCTACCTCCCAGTATCCCCTCTATGACCCACAACGAACACGCTTCGTTATCTCCAGTGACGTTCAAGTCCCGGAATCTACGTCCTACTTCAGCGTTCAGACTGCTGAAGGTGAGGCGCCAGTATGCTTTTACGCTCCAGCTGTCGAGCCGTGGGAAGAACAGCTGGCTTGAAGTGACGAGTTCGATGAGGAGGACGACGGCGTGGTGGCTGAGGAAGTCAAGGAGATCCTCAGATACGAAGGTGAAGAGTATGAAGACCGTGAGGAGCCAGACCCAGAACCGGAAGCCAGACTTAGGGATCAGAGACGCAAGATGCTACGAGAATTGGAATCCGATGGGGAAAGTGCCTTCTGGGATGCAAGGAAAGGTGAGCTTCTAGGGATCAAAGAAACAGGACTCCGAACTCCCAGTAGGAATGTGTTATCTGGTGCTGGCTCGAGCAGCGCGATGGCATCTGTGGTCTACATGGTGGAAGCTGGACCGCGAAGTTACAAAGCAGCAATGGAATCTGAAGACGCAAAGGAGTGGCAGAAGGCCATCCTCTCCGAGTACGCCTCTTTGGAAAGGAACAAGGTATTAAAAGTGGTTAAGGAGATCTCAGAGGACAAGAAAGCAATTCTGATGAAGCTCATCTTGTGACTCAAACTCCATCCGTCTGGCGAGACAGTCCAGTTCAAGGCAAGATTGGTAGCTCAAGGATTCCGTCAAGTTAAGGGACTCGACTTCACAGACACCTTCACACCCGTGGCAAGCCTGGCCAGCATAAGAATGGTGTTATTGATGGCGGCTAAGAATGGATCTGTTATATCACAGATGGACATTGTGACAGCGCTTTTGGAAACAGCACTGGAGGAGGAAATCTACATAATGTTACCGGACGGCACATATGCGGCATGCCTTGCATGCCTAAATCAGAGTCTCTATGGGCTTAAGCCATCACCCCACTGCTGGTATATGATGATCGATAGCTTCCTTCTCAACAAATGGGGCTTCCATCAGGAGATATTCCACTGTTGCATCTACACACACGAAGACAGCACGATACTGGCCCTCTCCATCGACGATATGCTTATAGCAGGGACTGCTTTGAATGTGGTCTCTGCTTGTGAGAAGCTAAATTCGCGGTTCGAGATGGTGGATCTCGGTACAGTTGGTCAGTTCCTAGGGATAGTTGTGGCTAGTGAGGAGGGGACTCGCTTGATTTCCCTTACCGAGGAGGGTTACATTGAGAGAGTGCTAGAATGGTTCGGTATGGCTGGAAGCAAACCGGTCTGTAAGCATACAGAGAAGAAAAAACCTGAATTGCGACGCAAAGGCAATGTCCTCTGTGATAACACACTTTATCTACAGTTGATTGGCAGCCTGGAATGGATTGCGACTGGCACGAGATCCAGCATTGCATTTACAGTCTCATAACTTGGAAGGTTTAATACAGAGCCTACGGAATAGCACTGGGTTTGTGCTAAATAGGTTTCACGCTATTTGGCATGAACGAACCATCTCAGGCTCATGCTCACTCTGGAGGGAGAAACAGATCGCGAGCTGTCCCTCCAAGGCTACATCGATTCAGACTTCACAGGAGACACAAGCTCGTTCAAGTCTACCTCTGAATATGCGTTTCTTCTCGGCTTCAGTATAATTCAGTGGCACTCGAAATGTCAATCAATAACCACCACCAGCACCACTGACAGAGAGTTCATCACAAGCATATCTACAATACTGGAGCTTGTATGGTTTCAACGATTGGTTGCAGAAATTACAGGAAATGACCTCGCAGTCAGTACGCTCTTCATTGATAACCAAACCTTGCTTTTTACGTTCAAAGAGACGACGTATAAACCTTACAGCAAACATATCGGGGTACACGTCTGTCAGATCAGAGAGCTTACTGAGGATGGAAAGGACATTACTATAAAGTATGTGGGAAATAATGATATGATCGCAGATGGATTGACAAAACATGTTGTTTTGGTAAAGCATGTTGAGTTCGTTCTTATATGTAGTCTAGTCTAGTTTAGTTCAGTTTCCTGTTTCATGCTTTTACATTTCTCATCTGTGTTTATTTTTACTTTTACTTTTACTTCAATTTTTACTTAGATATCAGTGGACGGTGATGCCCATAGGGGGAGTGTTGAGTGTTGTTACAATGTACAGGCAACGACCTGAGTTGTGGTATGTATTACGGTGGTATTCAGGGTTTAGATAGTAATGGATACAGGGTTAGATCGTGGTGCACACGATGGTTACCATTTGTACTTAGCCAGCAGGTAACTGCCTTAGCAATATAACTAAGTTCAATCCTTTGTACAAACACTCCCGCTTCACATCTTCCATGTAGCCACACATTCCTCCACTCAATACGAGGGACATGTATTGAATATCTCTATTAAGGCCCTCCGATTTGGAGATGTTGACGGCATCAATAAACTACTCGATGTTGTAGTGGTTACAGATGAGACAACGGCCTTATGGCGAAAGATTGGCCCCTGGGGAAAAGCACATAATCTAACTGTTTATATACGCTCATCGGTTCAACGAAAATAGCAACTCTGTTGCCTGGGGGCTGAAATACTGCAACAGGCTAGGAATGCTACGAGGTGGAATTCAGGTGTTTCAAACGATCCAAAGTCTTTGAAGAAACTGGGAGGCAGTAAACTTCTTTTATTTAAATGCACATGACCTACAGGCAGATATATTATCGGAGGGCGATCGGAGAGAACTGGAATCAGCGGTACGAATCCTACCGCCCTTCTTGCAGTCAACAGTATCTTTGGAGGGAAAGGTACCAAATCTTTAGGAAGTAATTCCTGAAATTGACTATCTGTGCAGAATTTACCAGTAAGGTATTATTCTTTACTGTCTTACACTAGGTCAATTATTTCTGACAGAGACTACTAATAGTGATATTATTAGCAAGCAGTACCAGAGGCGCATATTGCCAGCGCTGCCCAGTTAGGTTTGGCAATATTACAAGCTTATGGTCATAAAATCTGCCAAATTCCTGTGTATATTGCCGCTGTGGTTCTGGATCCGCTCCACAATTGGGACTATTTCTAGCTGAGCATCGAGCAGGGAGATTGAACAATTCAGAAAGTTCAGTTGGCAAAGGAGACTGTGCAATTACTCTGTCAGGAACAGTACCATAGAAGAGCTACCAACGATATAGCTTCTCGGAATCTCAGTTCAGGCATTGAGACTGGTGAAGGTATAAAAGCAGGAATAATGGAGGAAGCGGAGGAACATCACAAACTCTGACAGGCAAAACAGCAGCGTGTTACCCCAGGTTTGCTTACCTTTTCCTTTACACCAACTGTAATCCTGTGTATCTTTTTAATTATTTTATTTTATCTAATTTATCCAAAACAGAAGATGCATATTCAAGATATATCCAGTCCCCACCTGAACCCGATATTGATTCTCCCTTCAGCTATTGGTTGAACTCCGGTAAGTCAACCAACTAGCTCGCTCCAATAGCACTTGATGTCTTCTCCATACCTGCCATCTCTGCAGACTCTGAGCAGTTATTTTCTAGCTCAAAGCATGTCTTGAAAGATATGCGAAACTGGCTAATAGGTGATACTTTATAAGCTCTGGAATACTTTAAGTCCTGGGCAAAGGAGGGAATCTTACTATTGAACCATTACCGCTTTAATACCTTTCCCGAAGTTGACTTCAATGAAAATATTGAAAGTACAATTTGATAACTCTCACTATATATCACAGGTCGAAGCACCACCAATCCTACTCGAATTCATTAATTCTATTTTTTCTTTTACACCCTCCTTGATTATTTCTTCTTTTTTTATATCTACATTTATTCTCCTTTGTTTATTTGTTTTTCCAAGTTGCTTAACACTTCTCTTGCCTCTTCTTTCTTCCTCAATTTCCTTCTGTTTACCAAATCCTTCGATTCTGGTCTTTTGCTCTAATTGTTATATAAATCTTAATAATCATAGTTCTAATTGTTAATTTTACATAATTTAAATCTCATGTAATACAGGTCTATATTTGCACAATTTCTCTGCTCATATGCAGTGTCAGAAAGCACTTAGATTTTATCTTTGAGATTTGTCAGAAACTAGACTAGACTGGACTAGACTGTCAAACGTAGTCAAGTTCAGTCTACCACATTGATTAGGATTGACAGTCTAGTCAAACCCCTGAGATCAGACCGGTCCGACCATTGGAAACACGCACTTCAAAGTCCAAGGTAAAAGCTAAATCATCTGAGTTTCCAAGTCTCATCGGGAGATGAGATACTTGTTCATAAATCTTCTACTTAGATTACAATTGGGTTTGAGTTAGTAACAATTATATTCTCATCCATCGTGATACAGACCTCTTTTACTACTCCAAAGTTTGCACTACAGATAAATGTGAGCTAGATGAAGTAATCTGTACAAAGAGATCATCTAGATCGACCCTTGTTGCGTCCAACTTCATTCACTCACCAAACCAAAAACAGATACTGCGAAGAACCCGACCCACTTTGAAGTATGTGAACTTAAAAGCAAGAAGAGGTCTGTTGTTTCTACCCTCTTCGTTGCTCTCCTGTGATATTATGAACCATACTATAGCCGTACCTACTCTTCAAGTTCAGACAAATGCTATTCCAGTTAGCTAAAGCCTGACCATGGAGCGTTTGTGACATTACTTGATGAAATGTACTCAGATTAACTGTAATGATATATTCTTTAGCCTCTCTTCTTTTGGGCGAGTGACAGTGGATTTATCCTACATATTCATTGCATCAATAGCTATCGCCATTACTGGTAATGATCCTATTCTTGTTATGAAATTTAGTTCTCACTCAAAAAATGTGATAATGCTTTGATAAATATTTCTTTCTCCTTCTAATTGTAGATGGTACACATTGCCAACCTGTTTTCTTAATAGATGAGTTCTACGCCTGACTATATTTGTCATTGTGGATCTCCACTTCCATTTGCATACTGGTTGTTGCAATAGTTTGCCTTGAAATTGAATGATCAAAGGGAGTAGAAATAACGAAAATCTTAATTATTGAATATAAAATCAGGCCATTTTGATCTGAGAAGATTCTGCTGTTCATAAACAATAGCTAACTGATATTTTAAATTGCACCAACACATCCTAACCATCTAAATGTATTGCAATTATGATATTAGCTCTTTCTGTAAAACTGTACCATACTCAATAACTAATAGATATTGTCAATAGTGACAATATAAAATAGGCATACAATAAAGTAAATATCTAGAGATAGACAAGAAAGCAGATAGTACATTCATAAATACTGTTTGAATGATACTTTAACAGTAGCCTCTCTCATATTATATATAACAAGATAGTGTAGTATTTTTATTACCAAATAACATGTACCTGTATAGCAAGGGAGAGCATTGAAAATGAAGGAAATAATAAACGGTGATTTGAATAGAAGAAGAATAAACTAACAGGAAGAGAAAATCAAGGAGAATAAGTATTTATAACATGTTGAAAGTGAAGGTGTTTAATGAAAGACAGAGGAATACAATTCTTTATATGTATTACCACTGGCTTCAAATAGCTATGACAGTATGTTATACAATTAAAATAAATATGTCAAACTTGGATATTAATAGCACAAGCAATTAAGAAAAAAACACGTGAAAAAACTTCTTAAAAAATAATGCAGTAATGAAAGAGAGCTACATTATAGGAAAGGAAAATATTCCTGATGAACTAGTCAGAAAAGGTTTGTAAGCAGGAGCAACAACAAGTTATGTTATATTTGAGGAGTTAAAAAATACGAAATTGATTGTACACTGTATTGCCTCAGTTTACAAATAAGGGTATTCACTTGTTAGAGATACATAATTGTATACTAAGTAGAAGAGTATTGTGAGTTTTCTCATAGACTGTATAAGAAACAAGAATACAATATTACAACTGCCACCCAAATGGTTAGTCGGTTTATGAAATACATTTTAGTCTTTTGATTTTCCTAATATCACTTTAAATAGAATTAAATATGAAATTCAAAATGGGAAAACAAAATATCAAAAAATAATCAAATTATAAGATAGTAAGAGAATTCAATCAATAATTAAATAATTAAACAATTGAACAATTCAACAATTAAACAATTAAACAATTACATAATTGAATAATTAAACAATTAAATAATTAAATAGGTGAATAATAAATAATTAAATAATTAAACAATTAAACAATTAAACAATTAAATAATTACATAATTAAATAATTAAACAATTAAATAATTAAATAAGTGAATAATTAAATAATTAAACAATTAAACTATTAAACAATTACATAGTTACATTATTAATTAAACAATTAAATATAAAAACAAGGTGTTAAATATAGGATAAGCGGAAGACAAAGTAGTGGGAAGAAATAAAAAGGTCTGAATCAAGCGTAAGTAATTTAATATATTATCTAAGTGTTGATTTGCTCTAGAAATAAAGTTGTAATAATTGTAACATTTGTAGAGATATATCTACTACTGAAAGATGAATATATTGTATTTAACGGGAAATACACATATAAACTGTTTTGTTGTATGCCGCCAACTGCATTCCCAGACATTCATGGTAAGGAAAACATAAAGTCCTCCCCGTACTGATCCAAAGTCAGGCTAGAGACAAAGCCATTTACAGATGACAACCATCATCCAGAGAGGGTAGAAGAGGGGAGAAGAGTGTCTCCAAATTGTAGAACTCAAGAGAGAAAGCCCGAGAAGTGCCATCCCATGTGATGGGAGAATGGAAAATGATAGCCTAGTACCTTCCAAGAGGGAGCACCAGATATGAAAATTAGTGAGAAAAGTCTGCGCTGTTGATGTCATCCTAAAGAGGCCATAAATTTCAATCACAAGAGGTGTAGCAGAGACAGAGGATGAAATATTTATTTTCACAGTCTGGATAAATATCTCTAATATACACACGAGTGTTGAGGGACTCAAAGGCAGAAAAATGCCTTGAAAGCTATCATCTCTGCTGTTACACCTTCATCAAAATCTTTGAGGCAGGTCAGCAATACAGCAATTCTGTTTCCATGGATGAAGCATGTACCACGTTAACCAAAGCCTGCAAGGCTTACCATCAGGTTTCCCTGTTCCAGGGTGCACAAGAGCGATGCTAGCCAAGGGGTCACCGAGGGAGTGGTTGCAAGATGAGGGGCCGGAACCCATACGTGGTCGTGATAGGTACCACGCGCGCAAGAGCTTGTTAGCGTTGTCAATTTAGTATATTATCATATCATAATATTATTATTCAACCGGTGAGAATACGTATAAAGGGACAGGTACGTTGACATCTTTCGAATATGTTCTTAGCTTGTTAGGACGTGATAGGATAATTTTCTACTTCTATTTGTGATAGCGGTCTCACAGTATTTGATAGATTTCTGGGATTCCATCGTATGGGTGTAGGGCGCTAGAGGTAATTGGATTGATAATGTACTTCTGGCTCATATGCTAAAGTCCTCAGAAGTCCTAGAAATTCCCCAAGATAATTTATCATACGAGGCAAGGCCACCCGTCCTACAGAATGAGGGCTGTCCTCGGACCAGAACCGACCGGATATTGCCGTCCCGGACCGTTGAGAACGCCGAACCTCAGTGTGGATTGTTATCAAGATACTGGGGCTCACATGCATGAGCAATGCAGACTTTCATTGCTGTCCATTGCAATTCACTAATGTGATTTCACAGAGCAATGTTTCTAAGATGGTTGAAAAGGGCAACAATCATGGATTTTTTATATTTGTCATTTTTCATGTGGAGGCTCTAAGGGGAGGGTATTTTATTTGAAGAAGACTTTCAATTTATCTGATCTGATAACCATAGCCGAATGTAATTGATCTATTAGAATAGTTGGCGCAAGGCGATCTTGGTTGTTGTTCGGCAGTCTTCTTCGTTACTCAATCAACTTCAAGAGCTGCCATCTTCTCCGGATCATTTACTAAGGCAAACGATGGTTTACGAGCTCGTTTGACGAGGGGCTATACCTCTCGGTAACAATAGGATTTTCCATACAGGAGTCGCACATGGAGATATTGATAGAGCACAACGCATCGCAATTACACATACTCCCGTAAGATCTTGAACAATATAACAGTCTGGTGTGAAGTCCATAATTGCACAATCCATATCTGGCAAAATAACACCAAAAGTCCTCCCCCTGTCCCACTGGCAAGACATAATAAGAAAAAACAAGAAAGGCGAAAATTTCTCACCTTACTGTGAGAACACAGTCCAAAGACATATCACAAGGTTGAATTATTTAAGTTCATAAAGTAAATAATCATGGGGTTGTGATTGTGCATGATTACTCTTAGACCGACGTCCTCTGTGACCGTGCTTAATCAATTTCTCAGTCTTGTTGAATATGATGATTGCGAACTCGGTTGTTTATAATATCGCTTTCGAATAAGTCTCAGCTACGGATGTGTTTATCACAGAATTGCTGTCATTGGTACCAGTATGAGTTCATCTATTGATGAACTCATTGCATGGTTGACTACAATAGGCTTTCCTCTGGAACTCCATCTTACCACTAGTTTAGTTATTTCGCTCGCTTTTTCTCTCATTTAGTGTTCCATTACGTGACCGCCTTGTCATTAGCCTTTTCTTTTTCTTCCCTCCACCGCAGCATAAATAGGGCCCGAAAGCCCACCAGTAGAGCTTCAATGGAGAGAGCAATACAACCTCAATCGGGGACTACAATACCCACAATACACTCAACCTGAGTGACCGCTTGCCACAGCTCGATCGTCACAGTCCTATTCGTTGTTTATTTGAAGGCATTGCGTCAAGGATTCACTTCGCCTCTCCAGAATGTCAACACTTTGATTTCCACTTGCATTGACCGATTCTGTCCCGGCTCGGTTGTTGCTACTCGTGCACTGGTGGCACTTTTGGAGCTAATAGGATGGTGAGCTGAGTTCTGGTATCGCCCCACCGCTTGGGCCGAATGCTGTATGGTATGTAAACAGACCCCGTGGTAATATTTCAGCTAACTCTTATCTGAAATTTGAAAGTTAAATTGCCTTCCATACTGTGCGACAGGTTACTGTACACGCCAACTGGTTCACGTGACCACTCACAATCAGCACTCAATCCCGCGATCAATGGCGACGAGTTTGATAGATCCTTCGATCACCAGTTGCTCTCGATATCATAATTCTCGGGGGGAACTCCCGTGCTCTACGCTATCGTGGTGGTGCAGGTCGATATTATTTCCGTTTTTATTCCCCATCAACCTGAATCCCACAGCCCCCCAACCGGTACAACAATATCGACAGCAACAATGCCATGCTTTGGCCGTAATGCATTGATGAGATTCAAACGCTCGCTGCAAACGATGTCAGGTAGTTTGTTTATTATGCGGGTCGTTGTTTACTGGTGGCTATTATTGTGATAAGGTTGTGGTTAAGTAGCGTCTGGGGCCATTGTGGGGTTGGCATGGGGTTTTGACAAGATATTTATCATTCAAGTCTTGGCGTCCCCCGCTCCTTCTCCTGTCCAGGCACTTAAAGTGGAAATATAAGGAGAGGCAAAGGGGGGATAGGCGCGAAAGACCGGCAGCGACCAGTGCTCCCCCCTGCTGATAATGGATTAACTAACAGTGACAAATAAAACACTAGGAGAATATTTTCTGGGTTTTTCCTCTCACCCCATCGTTGTGTGTACCAAGACTAATTTTTTGCTACAAGGTCCTCTGTCAGCACGTGAGTAGCGAATAACCGCCCACAAGATAAAGAAAATTCCCAAAACCAGCAAGAAACAAAAATCATTACATTAACCAATTCGAAATCTTTAAACAGTGTAGGATACAGAGCCTTATCCCTGAGCCTGAAATCATCACTGGGATTCACCGCCAACCGCTTCAATACAACGAATAACAGACTACATGCAAGGCGTCCAGCTAATGAATATTGAATAGTACCGCTAACTACTGCAGAAACCACTGCGGCACGCTGTCAATACAGCCTTCTACTTGTGCCCACAAATTAAATCTCCCATTACAGGTTTGGCGGCGTCGGAGGTCCTCTCACCTCGGGGGGTCGTGGTCGGGTGAGATTAGCAGAACTGAGGAGGTTTCCACGCTTTTCTTTTGACCGATCGGCAGCCACACGGAACTGGTGGCCGTGGACAGCCATCTATGATAACATATAACCGCAGCCTATCATAGCCCCCCCCCAGGGTGGCCCGCAGAGCACACTTGGGTCGATGGTACCGGCATGGGGTTTCTCCATGGCATCGAGGAACCGGGAGGAATTTTCCTCCTGGCTGACACCCTGGTCGGGTGCCCCCCAACATGACGTGGGGCTTTGTGGGTCAGCTGGTCGCACGATGGAGTTTGTAATGACATCACATGCGACCATCTGCATGTGTTCCCCGCAACCTCTCATCATCTGCTCCATGGCCTGCAACTTCTGACGCAACGACCGGTTTGATTCCTCAAGCGCTGAAAGTCGAGCTTTCATGGAAGAATTGTTCTCCTGCAACGCCCTCCTCTCCTCCTCCAAGGCCTCAACCTTCTTCTCCTTACGTTCACGGGAGGATCGGGCAGCAGCACGGTTTCTTAAAATTCGCTCTATCCTTCGCTGCTCCTTCTCCTCGTCGGTTTTCGCTCGTTTGCTAGACATGGTGTCAGCAAGGTAACGTTCCAGTGCCCACTGAAAGAGACTTGGGGTGATCTAGAGACTTACCGAGGTGGAAGGTTTGTAGTCGGGATTGGCAGCTCCTGACCCCACGACTTCCTCTTTTTCCCTTCCACCTTTACGACCATATTCTTCTCCGCCGGCTGGGTTTTAGGAGGTTCAGGTGGCTCTGGGCCTTCTGGGACAACCCCCCCTTCCGGAGAATATTCTCCAAATGGGGAGGCCAAATTAATTCCCGCGTTGCATGGTTCAACACATCCCGGTTCCACATCGAAAATCGGGAGAGGGAATAGGTTATCGGGAGATACAAAATCTCCGTGCTCCAGTAGGTAGTCAAAGGTTTCAAGCAAAGAATTCACTAACGACATCGCTGACATGGTGCGGGACCTGAGACTTTAAGCCCGGAATCTGTGCAGCTAGGCGGATAACAGGGAGATATAATGTCTCGCTTGCGATCTACTTGAGGTAAGATCACCGTCTGATTATCTGGTATTTCTTGTGGTTGAAATGGGGAGAATGGGGGTGTGGAGAGAGCTGATAGTGTGAGAGAAGGCGGAGGTAATCTTAGAGAGGAAAGGGGTGGGTTGATAGGATGAAAAAATGATCTCGGGAAATGGAAGAGGGGAAAGGCCAGGTGAGAGAATATTGGCCAATAAAATAAAAACTCGATAGTAAGATATCACTCAGTGCAAAGGCTGTATTGTGGATGGGCAATAATCATACAGGGTCGACGCTGAGCGAAGTGTGGGTTGATTCAGGAGAAGTCGGGGAAAATGAGGGGAAGAGAGGTTTTTCGGGCAGGGCCACGATCGCTGGTATTTATACGTTCCCTGCCCTGCCAAGAGCGGTGCCAGCGTTTTTTAAATATCGAACTTTCACATACACATTAGGGGGCCAATGATGCCTGGGTCGGGTCGGGAGATACTTAATTGGGCAGTGGGGTGACTTTTACCTTGGGAAATCTCCTATTTGCACACGACTACGCATGCCGAAATTTCAGTATAATATTATGGGCCGGGAATATTTCTTCTTATTGGTCAAGATGCAAGCATCCCACGACAATAATGATGCACCAAACGCTTCCCTCCAATCAAGATTTTGTTTATTGTCACCTGGTTTTCTCCTTCCGTGTCGGCCAATTCCTTCCTCCTCATTCAAGACAATTATCCCCCATTCATTTCGTGGTGTAATTCATAATACAAAAAACCCAGCAATATATCCAAGTATGCGTGGGAGAAGCTAGAACACCATGCAATGCAGCTTATGGTCAACCCACCGGACTACCGGTACGTCTATAATATCTGCTGCTTTAACTATCACTCCAGTAGCCGTTTCTCTACCCCGGGAACAATTTAGCACCAGCCCTCAGCCAGTGTGGACTAGAATAGTGGCAGACACGTGAGGAAAACGGTGGGGCCGCCAATCAATCATGGCGGCCGGTTCCAGAGGACCACAATCTACTCATCCCATATTGTCGCATGACGGAAATTTACACCGTAGTTGCCCCGGACAACGTGATGTGCCAATGGTGGAATATTAGCGGAGGAGAATTAGTGCCGCTTATGAACATAAGTATGATTAACCCCTCCATATCGTACAGGCGGCGCTTGATTTCCTAGTGATTTGTTAGCATCTAAACAGACTACGGTATGTCCACACGCCCCAATCATAGTTGGCAGCGGAGATATGGCTGCCAAATGGTCACAGGGGCCTCAGATGTGGAGATGAAGCCAGGAATTCCTACAACGGGCCATCGGATTTCGACACAGCCACCTTATATGGCAGGTAGTTAGTCTAGCATTACGTTACTTAGCATGGTAGTGCACCTCCAATAGTTCATAACTTACGGACATTTGTTGTAAAGCGCCCAGTTGAACACCCCGAGCCCTTAGGAATTGGGCCCACAAGATCGGAACCTAATGAAGAATAGTTACTCCAACATCGGTCGTTGGGTACCAACCTCTCAGATCTTATACTACTTGTTTCGGAAGTCGTCGTTTGAAAAAATAAAGTCCTCTGTTTCATTGAGAATTCTAGAGAGCTAGGACAGTTGGAAAGGTATGACATTTCAACAAAAGACTAAATAATACTCGGTTGGTGAATACAGTGTTCCCAACCGTCCCGTCCGGACGCCAGGGCCCTGGCGTCATATAGTCCCGTCCGTCTTTATTAAACACGGCCGTCCTGTAGGTTGACGGCCGGGCCTGCAGTCTTTTTTTGAAATGGTAACTTCCGGTAGGGCACGGTTGTCATGAGTAAAGACGGGCGTCCTGAGTAAGGACTGGCGTCTACCTACCGTCACATATAGGTACCTACCGTCCTGAGTGAGGACGGGCGTTACCTGTAGGTACCAGCCGTCATTTGTAGATACCTACCGTCCTAAGGGAGGACAAGCGCTACTTGTTAGCTCTTGCTACTATACAGATGCCCCGGACACTCCTTTCTGAGCTCTGTCTTCATCCATATAGCCTAACCCATCACCCATAGGCTCCGTCATAATTTGACACTTCAGCTTGACTGAATCAACTATGTATAAATACAGAACTAAGATACGACGATTAACCATTTTGAGAAGTTCCACCGATAGGGCAGAGTCTGCCTTACTTGGTTTCATTTACTGATATCTTCTACTCTTCAAACCTTCTCCCTGATCTTTCAGTATAATGTCTGAAGTGCTATCACATTCCTCTCATGGAAGTCAAGGATCGCTTGGTCCGGAAGACTCCATTTCTCAAGTCCTACTCCCATACTTTTCTGACGACTTCAGGGTAGATGTTGACCTCGAAAATGAGAGCTCAGCGCATAGTGATAGCTTAGGTTCTTCTCCATGAGGATTATTAACTCCAGGATTTGGGTCAAATTCTGGTGCGGGAAACATACAGGCTTGTGAGAGTTCGGTGACAATTATACGCGATATTTCTGGCATGCATATTAACATTCTAAGCGTGTTCCTCCCTAAGCGAAAATCACAAAAAGATTCCTGCTGGCTTTCAAGCAATGGAAGTGATGGTTTTGAAAAGGGAAAGTTGTACTGGTGCTGTGCTCGCTGTAGGTTCCACCTGTTCTACCCTAATTATTTCTGTTGATTTTCTACGTTGATCTTCCTTTCTGTTTTCAGCTTACGTTTACCTGTCCTATACTCTGAGTCACTTATACTGTCATCGTTTTGTAACAGTTGTCACTTGCTTCCTATTTGAGCTATTATGATGGAGATACATAGATAAGGGTACGGTGTCCACTTTGGGAACTGGATACAGGGCGTAATGCTACAGTGGGTCATAAGGTATAAGTAGATAAGGTTGCACATGGTGTTACCAATAAGTATGAGCGACAATTGAGGTTCTTTACATTCACTCGTCCTTTGACTTTCCAACATGTTTGACCACTTTTACTGGCTTCTACTTTCAATACGATTTCTTCCACGATCCAAAATTCACAGGTTATGAGCCCGGGACGATCATTTTTAATCACAATCAAAGGCAATGAGTAATCCCTCATACTCTCACCTACCACCACTGCCAGACCGACAGTCAACCTCTAGAGCACCAATGTCCAACCTCTCTTCATCTACCTTTCGTTCTCGTATTCGGGAAGACAAACCGATTACTATTAAGCTTGACAATGTCAAGCTCCTAACTGGACAAGACAACTATACCATCCGGGCCTCCGTCATGACGCTGGTCTAGAAAGGCATGAAATGTCATGAGATTGTTGTATATGGTCTACAACTAGCAGTGGATGCCGACGAGGATGAAGTAAGTGCTTATAGTGCACTGTGTCATCAAGCCTCGGTTATATACATTCAGGTAGTCACTTCAGAGATCTTGGAGAAGATCGTCGAGATTGGCCATCCACATAAGATGTGAAAGTACCTACGAACTGAATACTACCGTGATACCGCATATGTATTAGTATCACAAATTACCAACTTTTCCTCCTTGTCCACGACCTACCATCCTGGACAACCCATCTCGTCATTCATATCATGCTTTAAAACTGAGTAGCTCAGACTACACACGTTAGCCAAATCTTCACATAACTCTTACCGCAAGACTATTGCTAACTTCTTGGAGAAAGACAAAGCGAAGCGAGATTTCCTTCTGAGTTTCCTAGTTCGACATCAAAAGAATATAGTTGACAACCTATCATTTAAGGACGACTTCACATTTGCAGAAGTTAAATAACGACTGCTTGATTTAGACTTTGATGTAAAACCCTCGTCTACTAATACGTCCATTGCACTATCGACTACCCAAAGACCAGCTCAAAACCATCCTCCAAATTACCAACTGCCCAACCAGATTGATAGGTGTAAAGTCTGTACTTGGTGTACCAAACACCACCAAACCAGAGCAAAGGGTCATTTGTGGTCCGAGTGCTACCGCCTCAAATCATATAAGGAAAATCGAAGTTC
This sequence comes from Tuber melanosporum, assembly GCF_000151645.1. Classification (NCBI taxonomy): domain Eukaryota; kingdom Fungi; phylum Ascomycota; class Pezizomycetes; order Pezizales; family Tuberaceae; genus Tuber; species Tuber melanosporum. The sequence goes on from NW_003298930.1 coordinate 255,931, forward strand.
TGACTCCCCCAAATTCTGACATGAGGCACATATTACTACAAAACGAAAAAGGCAGGTTAGTGAACAGTCCTTTTTCTTTGACACTTATGCCACCTCTCACATGTATCCTAATGCAGGACGCTTCGAAGACCTCACTGTTTGTTCCGGCTTTGTGAGTGTTAAATTTGAACGGTCAGAATGTCACTCTGGCTGAGGTTAATCCTCTTGCATTCAACCTCGCTTTTCCTCCTCCACCGGCGGGCTCTCCGGGGCTATTTATCCTACAGACAGGCAAGTCATAACTATGCGAGTGACATCATGCAACTAAACAACTATACAAAAACAAAGTTGACACCTACACATAATCTGCCAAGTTCACGCGGTAATGACAGACTCATACTTGTAATCCCCTCAAAGTTCTATCGTAATCAATGACATAACCAGTTCATATCGGGAAGGCCACATAACACGCATCGGTGAAAAAACAACACCTCCCCTCACCGGTGTGTTCCCTATTTCCATCTAGGACCTACTGTTCTAGTCATTCTCCTCCCTCAAAAACTACTGCTTGATCTGATATGCCTAAGCCTAGGCAATGTCTCTGAAATGCAGGTAGTGGGAGAGCCTTAGTGAAAATATCGGCTGTCATCTGTTTTGTGGGGCAATACATGAGCTGAAAATTCGCAGTTTCAACATGTTGACGAATAAAGTGATACTGAATATCAAGGTGTTTCGTTCTCCCATGAAATTCGGGATTCTTTGCTAGTGCAATAGCACCCTGATTGTCTACTGCAATTTCCCTGACTTCTGCCTCGTAGATCCATGCGCCAACATCGTGAAGTAGACCTTGTAGCCAAATAGATTCCTTGCCTCCCTGCGTGAGAGCCATATATTCTGCCTCCATTGAGGACAGCACAACTGTTGTCTGCTTACGGCTGTTCCAGCTCACTGCCGCAGCACATAGTAGAAATACTTACCTTCCCATATATCTTCTGTCATCTTCAGATCCCCAGTCACCATCCGTGAATCCAATTCCCTTTTTATTTGCTTTACAGTAAAGTCCACGATTCGGTGTCCCTGTGAGGTACCGGAATATTCTTTTTACCGCTGTCTAATGAACAGCTTCTGGATTCGTAGCATACTGACTGACCTTGTCAACTGCATATGCAATATCGGGCCTGGATCCACGCATCACATACATGAGTGATCCTACTGCAGATTGATAACTCTGAACATCGGCTGCCGTAGCATTAATGCCTTCATCACTCTTCTCCAAACGAACCGCTGGATCTGCTGGACTGGATACTGGATTACAATTGCTCATTCCATGAGCTAAGAGAATCCTATTAACATACTTACTTTGTGAGAGATGCAGGGTGCGTGCTGCGCGGTTTCTTTCAATCTCCAATCCTAAGAACGACAATGAGTACCCCGAGATTCGTCATCACAAACTCAGATTCTAGGATCCCTTGGATCCATTGCATCCTTGCTCTGTTTGGAGTTGCTAGGAGCAGATCGTCCACATAGAGCAACAAGACAACTCGCTTCTTCTCATGGATAAATAAACTGTGATCAAAATCGCTTCTACGGAAGCCATGAGTCTGGAAGAATGTGTAGATTCTACCATACCAGGCTCTTGGTGACTGCTTCAAGCTGTATATTGCTTTGCGTAAGCGACAGGCCAGTGGAGTGTTGTACTCCAATACCTTACTAATATTAGGTTCCTCAAGTCCCTCTGGGATTTCCATGTAAACAGTTTCACTCAGTTCACTGTTTAGGAATGCGGTTTTGACATCCATTCTGTCAATTTCCGAGTCATTTCCACAACATAAGGCAAGGACGGACCTTATAGTTGTAAATTTCACTACCAGTATGAATGTCTCCTGGTAGTCAATACTGGCTCGCTGACAATACCCTTTTGCTACAAGATGTGCCGTGTACCGTCCGTCTTCCTTTTTCTTAAATAGCCAGCCACATCCAATCACTTCACAGTTGGCCGGAAGCCGCTCTATCTCCTACTTGTTATTACATGCCGGTGACAACACTTCCGATTCCTATGCTTTTTTCCATTTTTTTTCTCTCTTTGCAGTTCAATGCCTCAGTCAAGGTCTGAGACTCTCTTTCTTCGGAACTGGCTACGAGTGCTATATTTTCAGATGTCCCAAAATGCTTGACTGCCTTTCGATTCCGGTGGGACTTACGTGTTCCCTGTGTTCCTGAATCTGTGTTCTGCTTGCACGGTCCTCCTCCAGCTTCTGGCTCTTCTTGACATTGTGCCAGACATGTATCTCACTACATAGTCCACTGTCAGTGTGATCTGACTCTGGTGCCGGTATAACTGGATCCAAGGGCTCAAATATTACTTCAGGTATATTGTCCTTGGATGCATCTTCATGGATTAGAATCACATTCCAATTGGCGTCAACCTCTAAGCATTGACCTTCTTGTTCTATTACCGATAGGGCCTCATCTATAATCACATCTCTAGATGAGACTACCAATTTTCTAATTGGATCATATAGGCGATACGTCTTAGATCCTAAATCTTCAGTGTATCCTATGAGAATACACTTAACCGACTTGGAGTCTAACCTTCAGCGTTTCTCTCTAGGTATAAGGAGCTAGATTGTCGATCTGAAAATGCGCAAATGTCCGATCCCGAGTTTCCTCCCAATCCAATGCTCCACAGGAGAAATAACACTGTGACTTCGCGACGGGAGCTGGTTGTGTACGTGTGCTGCAGTAAGTACTGCATAACTCCAAAACTCCTACCACAATCCTGAATCTTGCATCATGCATCAGGCGCTCTCTCTAAGCGTCCTATTCATTCTCTCGGCTAATCCATTCTGAGCTGGATTTTATGGTGGGCTAACTGTGTACTGTATTCCAGCTACATCCAAACACGGCTTAAATTGCCGATTCTTGTATTCTCCACCGCCATCTTTATGTAGAACCTTAATTGGCTTCCCCATTATTTTTTTTGCCCTCCCCTTATATTCCTGGAAAGCAGACAATGCATGGTTCTTAGAGTGTAATAAAGTAACACAAACTCTTCTACTTTTTTCATCCATGAAGATAATGAAATATCTTTCACCATCTATGCTTGCGGTCAGCATAGGACTGCATATGTCTGAATGAATAATATCCAATATTCCTTCAGCCTTCTCCCATATCTCTGTGCTTGGTTCCTTGTGCTGTCGCCCTCTTGCACAAATACCACATATCACTCTACCGGGTTTGGGTTTACCACAAATTTCCATGTCTTTTACTTTTGATGGAATATTCTGTGCTGATATTGAGTCTAGTGTCCTATGGCAAAGTCTGCAGCGCCAGATTTCCAATGTCGCTTTCGGGGACTGGTTTGTGGACAGGCCTATATTGCCACTATCCCCTGGGGCTTCTTCTAGAGCTTGGCTTGCTCTTCCGACATGGTATAGGCTTCCGCCTCTGTATCCCAATACAGTACTTCTGGTCCCATTACTGACTATACAAGTCTCCTTTTGGAATTCTATCACATATCCCACATCTACCATGCGTGATACTGATATCAAGTGGCCTCCGATTTCTAGCACGTAGCAGACATTGCTTAAGATAATGTCCCCAATTCGTGTCATTATAATGACATTTCCCTGGCTCTCTACTCGAACCTTTGTGCCATCTGCAATCGTGATTGCTCGGTCGCTGCTTACAGCTTGGAAGTTGATAAACTGTCTTCTGTCACCGCAAAGATGTTGACTTGTACCAGAGTCAATAATCCACTCTCTAGCTAGAATGTTCCTTGGGCCTCGTGCTAAAAAAGTAAAACCACCTGATTCATTTCAAGGACCTGATATTTCTTTTTCTGACTTTCTTTTAAAACCGTCCCGCTTCCAATGTCCTGCCATTCCACAATGAAAGCATCTTGCATCTACCTTTCTCCGGAATACCCTAGGGCCACCATGGCCACTGAAAGTGTGCCCTGTCTTCTCCTTCGCATGGTACCCGCAACTTGCGCCCCGGTGACCTCCACTCTCTTGGTCAGATCCCGTGAAACCTCCACGATGCGACTGGCATTCCTCTTTTCTTGGTACTCTACATACAGTAAACGCAGTCTGGCTGGTAGGAATGCAACCTGTCGTCCCTCGAGCTATCTGTGCAATCTGTTGCCATCCCGCCTCTTGGAAGAGCCTTGCTGCCATGCTATCAAACGTGACAGAATTCCTACCAGAATGCAATGCCATTACGAATAGCTCGTAGGACTCTGGTAAACTGAGCATAAGAATTGTTACCAACTGGCTATCACCGATCCCTGTCTCTCCTACTGAAAGGTCGTGTAGTTGGCCACGAACTTCACGAAACTCATTGAGATGCTGAGCCATATCATGCCCCTCAGACATTCTCAATGCCCAAAGCCTTTGGATCAATATGATCCTTCCGTTCATACCAATACCCGGGTGCACCTCCTTAAGTGCTATCCATGCCTCTCTGGCAGTCGTAGCATTCTGAATATGGAGGATTTGGGAATCCTTTATATTACGAGTGATAATAGTGAATGCTTGATCATCCTGTGTCGTACTAGTAGCCTTATCCTGAACAGCAGGCAAGAGTGCTTTCTCCTTTAGGATTCGGACAATCCTAAGTCACCAGGCATTGTAATTGCTTTTTCCAGTTGCCATAGACGCATCCAACATCTCAATGGATTGTGTCAGTGAGGTTGTGTTTCCATTGGACCTTTCACCAGCTGTACTGGCCCTAGTAGCTCAACTTGATGACTCGGACATCTTACTTCGATCGCGTCGGTAATCCTGCTCTCCAGAGATCAAACAATATGATTATAATTCACAGAGAGCTGGGCTGGGCTCATAACCTGTTAAAATTGAACGATCAGAATGTCACTCTGGCTGAGATTAATCCTCTTGCATTCAACCTCGCTTTTCCTCCTCCACCGGCGGGCTCTCCGGGGCTATTTATCCTACAGGCAGGCAAGTCATAACTAGGCGAGTGACATCATGCAACTAAACAACTATACAAAAACAAAGTTGACACCTACACATAATCTGCCAAGTTCACGCGGTAATGACAGACTCATACTTGTAATCCCCTCAAAGTTCTATCGTAATCAATGACAACCAGTTCATGTCGGGAAGGCCACATAACACGCATCGGTGAAAAAACAACAGGAACGATAGTGTTTCCGGGTAAGGGTAAGGGTATGCTGATCTCGAGAATAATTTTTGTGGCGTGAACACATATGTGCTGCTTGCTGCTCTTGATGCTGATTTATAGCCAGATGGTCCAGTAGCTCGCGGGATGGGGTGTGGAAAACGTCGCGAGGCCACCAACTTACTGTCCAATAGGCGCCATTCGCTTGCTTAGTATATGTTCTTTCCACCTGCCACTCTTCTCCCGTGGAATTGAATATTGTAAGTTCTAACTCCCTCCTTATGTATTTCTCCAACAAGTCATACAAATTCATTGTGTATATCGACATCGCTGTGGCAAGTTCTCCTAGTGGTGCGTCAGGGACTAACTTAATCAGAATTCGGCAATAGGCAGCACAAGCTTTGCAAAGGCTGGACACAGGATATTCCACCTCTTTGCCATCTCGCTCTGCTTGCTCCAATTCAACGCCTCTAATGTTTACAGTTCATTGGGATTCGCCACGTTCCTTCCCCATTGCCTGTACCGTTGACTCGGTAAGCCTATGCCGTCAGCTGTTCTCATCGTTTCTCAGTCAGGCCAGCTTGCTCCCTGGCTTGTGCGGATGTGGGATGTGGTAGAGTTCGGCTGTGGTGGTTGGGAAGTGGCTGGGTTCTCAGAGCGGCGACAGATGATGACTCGCTCAAAGATATCTTCTTCGTGGGATATCATTAGTTCGGGCATGTTGCTGAGATTGATGGGGGTGCTAGGTGAATAGTGTGGTGCCAATAGAGTTCCTATTGGGCTTGCGGTTACTAGAATTACGTGTGAGGAGGAGCATGTGGGATTCCGAGTATCGCAACTTTGCATATGTAGTAGGGCGTTGGTCGAAGTTGAATTGGTGTACTGGGATTCACTTGACTGGCGCTCCTCTGTACCTCTGGAGCCATTTGTCTCATCAAGGATGGGTTGTTCGACCTCTTGACTGAAGGAATGACGGTACCGCCGTGGAGGTTGTCGGCTGCTCATGTTTTTTCAGACTCCTCCTTGTGCTGTTCGAGTGTTTGCTGAGGTAGGGTTTCCATGACGCGTTGAACCTCTATGGTGAGGAATTGTCAATTTAACTACTAATTGCAGACAGTAGATCAGGGAGGAGGGATTGGGTGAGGGTTGTGTAACTTGAACACGTTCTGGCATCTCTGGTGAGCGCGAGGTCAATAAAGAATGCAAGCGGTAGGAAACAGGAGGTTAGGTGATCTTGTGGTTCTCTCCGGAGCAAAAGGGGGGCTCAGGGGAGTATATGTGTCGGGGGCCCACGGACCCCTCATGGTGAGCTATGACCCAACTCTGGCCAGTCAACCGTCAATACCTTATTCCGCTAACCACCGGAGCGCAGCTCGCAAAGGTTATGTGATACACCGTGCTTTCCCAATTGGCAATGGGTTGTACCAACCCGACATACAACTCTGGATGCACCTGAACCCCAATGGCGGCGTTCTTTTGATGATCGAAAGGGGCACGCCAATTGGCCACCTCCTAGGCCCGCTCCACTACCCTAAAGGACTACATCCGGGGCGTTGGCTAAGCTTCCCAACTCCTCCGACCACGAATCCCCGCACCTCCGCCAAACCTCCCAGTTACCAGAGCCCCGGCACTCTTATCGCCCCATGCACGAACCTGGAAGAATGCCCCCTGATGGTCCCTAACCCCACGGACGCCACCCAAGGCAAAAACGACTACTCCTTCTCAGAGGGCTTTGTGCGCCCCGGCCATCTGCAGAGCCTCCGGAAGGTGCCACCCCAAAACCACGAGGACCTCGAGTACTCATTCGTCGCATTGCATCATGGTGTGGACTACCGCACCGATACCTAGAACAAAATCAGCGCAACAATGGACAGCTTTGGTATAACCCCCGCGGACCGCGAATCCGACACACTAGTTCAAAGCTCCTGTTCAGTGTCTCAACTTCGCTAATAGAGTCTAACCCTCCCACTGATCAAATGCCAGGGACATTTTGTACTTGACGTGTGCCCTCCGGTATCCTCTATCGAACCCTGGACTGTCCCTAAGAGCCTTGGAAAACTGGTGTAAAGAGACGCAAGGAAGAGCGGATGAGATGATCTCTGGGTGCTCGGAGCGAAATCTTGCACAAGCTGGAACACGAAGATTGGCGATGGGAAGAAACTAAGTCAAAGTTGGTTGCCATTATGGAGCCCTATGGCGATGGGAGAGGGCTATTATTAGGAATAAGACCCGCGCCTTCCTGAAGGCATTGGAGAAGCAGATGAAGGAGGGGAAGAAGGTCACAAGGCTTCAGAAGGAGCTGGAGGTGAGTGGGAGGCATGCCGAAGTTCTTACCCGGCACGAGGAGGAGAATGCAATGGAAGCTACAGGAGAATGCAATGGCGAAGAAGGAGGCCAGGGTGATGGACGAAAAGATAGTTCAGATGCATAGAGAAGGGAATGGAACAGAACAGCGGGGGATGCAAATAGCAAAAGCTGACTAGACAGCGACGATGGGGGGGTGCAACCGCAGTTTTCAAGGGGGCAATATAACGATATTTTCATATCTGGAGAATAGGCCACCAGTGGTTGGGGCGTATGTATATATATGAGGCTTCCCAATTTTTGTAAATTATTTATATAGCTCCGAAAAGGCGATTATCCATAGTAGCCAATGATGGTGATTGATGGTTTTGTGGGACGTGGTTCAAAATGGTTGAGTGATCACTGATTAAAGGGTACCACCACCACAATCTCTTCCACCACCCGTCCCGCAGTTATGATGACTGGGGAGGACGTACTGTACATACCCACGTGTTTTGCGCACACGCGTACCGGCAAGTGCTATCGAGAACGGAGACAGGCCAGAGATGAGCATCTTTGGAAATTTTCTTTTGCTAGGAAGTGGGGGGTGTCAGCATGACCTTCTCCATCTATTATAATATTATTTGTCATGTTTTCCACACGTACAGTTCGTTCCACCAACACTCGACCTACCAAGTGCAGCAGACCACTATCACTGTCCCTTGCGGGGAGTGCGGGGAATTAGAGGGGGAAAGAAAAGCAAGGTATTTGTCTATCGAGTGATGTTTTGCGGTCTGGGGAAATAATCATATCGTGGTTTTATCAACCCAAGAGGGGGCCACAGGGGGGTGGGGCGAATAGTAGCTCGGGGTTGCCCCAATTATGCCCCCACAACTGGAAACATCCCAAAACCAGTATATCTGATCTGGAAGCTGAGGCACGTTCTCAGGTAGAATCAAAGGGAGGAGGGGGGGAGTCTGGTAGGGAGATCTGGTGACCACGATAGGATGGGGTCTATACAGAAAGTAGACTTGTTTCAATCTTTCACTGATCCTTTTAACAGGTATCATTGGAGGAAGCCGTGGGTGGAAATGACGAGGCAGTGATATGCTGCGCTGTAAAGGGTATTATTTTTAGTTAAACACATGGAATTAATATAGTCTTTCTTCAATGTGCGAAGAGTGTAGAGTTATCGTAGAAATAATTTCGGTTTGTCACAGCTGAGGCTGCCTGTAGAATATGTAGAATCTGTTATGCTGTGCG
>NW_003298930.1:265279-274437 GCF_000151645.1 Tuber melanosporum
GGTAGCGTCTGTGCTCGGCCAGATTCGTAAATTTTCACAGACCGCCTGTTTCTATGATAGAAAAGGCAGACTTCGACAGACAGTATTTCAATATACTTGGTTGAACGGTTACATCTTTGTTCCTCAGTACACCCTCGAAGCCTCCTTTAGTTCTCAGCTCTCGCCTCCTCTCTGGAAGAGCAGGCCACCTGCCAACTATCGTATCTATTGTCGATAACGTGAATAGCACCTTGCGAACACGTTACATTTTTTTAACCTCAGCAAGTGGTTAAGAACCTGTCCCCAGATTTAGGCCTGATCAACCTATCGATATCCACCTCTGAACGCTAGCGGAGAGAAGCGGCAGAATCACAGCACATTCGGCTTCATCTCAAACCCAAGATAGAGTCTTTAACGACCAGGAGTGGGAAGCAAATCCCACGGCAAGACCTTATAAGGAAGAAACAACCCCGGCGCTCTGCAAAGGAGCCGGGTAATCCTGCAAACACGGAAGATACACAACCTCCAGGAGAATTCCCTTCTACTCCAGCAAAGAAGCCTTCCTTTGAACCTCCAAACGACCCCGAATCTAGTAGCGAATCAGATATGGCTAGCACAGGAGGAGGACCTTCTGGAGGAGGGAAATCTCGGGCAAGGCCTGAGGAAGAGGAGGCACCCGCAGCATTTGAACCCCCTAAGTTTAAACTCCACCTCCCAGCGAAGTTCACAGGCGAAGGGAAAGACCTCAAACCTGAAGCCTTTGAACGATGGGCAACAGAACTCTCACACTTCCTACTCTTACAAGGAAAAGATGTGGAAGACCCTACAGCCGGACTTATCATTGGATCATTCTGTGAAGGAAAGGCAACCGACGCATACCACCAATGCTATAAGGATTTCGGCGGGAATGTAAGACTAAGAGGATCTACAGTTCTCGATTACCTGAAAGGACGATTCCAATCCTCTATAACCAACGACCTCCTATACAACAAATTCAACCAGCTCCAGCAAGTGAACGGAACGCATGTCAAGCGAATCACCGATGTGGCTATGGACTTGATAATGTATAAGGACCGAATGGAGAGAGGAAGCATCTCCAAATACATCCTGAAGTGACGATTCTATGACACCATGCATCCTACCCTCCAGCGAGAAGTAGAACCACTCGAGGAAGATGGTGATGATATTGCAGTAATAATTGCAAGAGCAGAACGAAAGGACGCCATTCTCCATGAGACCAAGGCCTACAAAACACAGACTTCCTCTAGTAGAAACAGCCAGCCAAGACACAAAGCCTCCAGCAACTCTGGAGATGACACCCCACGGGTTTTCAAGAAGAAAACAAAATCCTCCAAAGAATCGAGACGGGAAAAAGGAGAATGTTTTGAATGTGGAAAAACTGGACACATGGCAAAGAACTGCCCTTCGAAGAGAGGAAAAGGAAAGGCAATTAAGCAAGAGGCATCGGCCAACAATGTTGAAAGCGATAACGTCCAATCTAGTGAATATGAAGAAATCCATATCGGATATATCGATGTGGAATGCAACAGTGTTCGACCTCCGGCTACATTCAAGGCACACACCGCTCTGGAAGGAACAATCCTAATCAATGGTAAAAGGGCTCGAGTCCTATTCGACACTGGCGCAATTGGAAGAGATATGATCAGTAATGCCTTTGTCTCTGTCCATGGACTCCCCACTCGAGACCTTAACCAACCCATACCAGTCAATATGGCTGTAAAAGGATCACGATCCACAAGCCATAAAACCTGTAGTGCAACCATTCGACTTGGTTCTGCAGTCCTACCCCCCCAGGAAATGCTGATTGGAAACTTAGCCAAATACGATGCCCTAATAGGCATGCCATTCCTAAACCGCCACAAAGCTATAATCAGGTGTGGGGAATCAACCATCGATTTCCCTGATCAGAAGGTCAGAGTCTCATGCAAGGCAACAAGCGGAGAGTACCGAGCCGCAGTCTGTGAAGCAACTACCCAAAAACTATTGGATGAGTACTCTGATGTTTTCCCTGATCAAATACCCGAAGAACTACCACCTATGAGAGAGGTGAACCACCACATCCGCCTCCGAGACCCCTCCAATCTCAAAAACCAACCCACCTACTCTATTCCTGACGCATACAAAAGCCCACTTTGCGATTGGATCAACCAACAACAAAGAAGAGGAGTCATCTACTGGGCAGAAGCCCCAGGTGCCGCTCCTATGTTTGTTCAACCCAAAGCAGATGGCAAGAGCATCTGCCCCTTGGTTGATCTCGAACTACGGAATGAAAACACGGTTATGGACAGCTCCGCTTTCCCAAACCAAACCCAGATCCTAAATGCAGTTGGACGGGCTAGATTCGGTAGTAAGATTGACCTAAGCGATGCCTACTTCCAAACAAGGTTAGATCCAGAAAGCGAACGCTACAACAGTTTCAACACACCCTTCGGAAGTTTCATTAGCCGAGTTATGTTACAAGGTGATATGAATGCGCCCGCCACCTTTATGCGAATTATGGAAAACCTCTTAAGCGAATACCTCCACCATTTTGTTTGGGTCTACATTGATGATATTCTCATCTTCTCGAACACCGCAACAGAACACGCCTACAATATAGGTTTGGTTTGTACCAAGCTTAGGGAAGCTAAATTCTACGCTAGCAGAAACAAATCAATCCTGTTTGCCGACAAACTCGATATTCTAGGACATGTTATAGATGATGAAGGAATACATCTAGCCCCAGGAAAAATAGCCTGCTTAACGGAATGGTCGACACCCCGGAATCAAAAGGAACTCATGCGATTCCTAGGACTAGTCAACTATATTGCCCAGTTCCTACCACACCATGCCACTGTGACAGTGCCGCTCACAGACCTTACCGGCAATGCAGAATTTGTCTGGACCCACACTCATGACCAAGCCTTTACCAACATCAAGGAATTGATTAAAAACGCCAACGTTATTCAACCTATCGACTATAGTAAACCAGAACCGATATGGCTGATTACTGATGCATCGGATGTTGGAGTTGGAGCATGGGTTGGGCAAGGGGCCTCCCATGAAACGGCGAGGCCGGCGGCATTACACAGCAGGAAGTTTACTAACTCACAGATGAACTATGGAACAACAGACAAGGAAGCCCTTGCTGTGATTGATGCTCTCGCCGCTTTCAACCACATCCTGATGGGCAATACCTTCACTATTGTTACCGACCACCAACCTCTCACTAATCTTAAAACAGAAAGGATACCAGGAAGAAGAAGAACAAGATGGATAGGCGAGATCAGCAAATACGATGTAAAAATCATCTATACCCCTGGAAGAACGAACTATTTAGCTGATGCTCTCTCCCGCCTATATGAGAATCAAGACATCACAGACCCCCCTCTCGTTCACGACCACACAAGACAAAGCGAGGACAGCCCTGACGACACCTCCTATGAACAAGAACCATCGATGGCTACCGCCAGCTCTGCCGCTCCCTCCAATCCTTTCTCTTACACCATGTACAGTGCTGCCGGAACAGAACGAGGAAAGGAAATTGATGAAGAATGGAAAGACAACTGCACGCTCCGCAGCACACCTCCTCATGAACTTGAACAAAGCAGACTCCACTGGTCCCACTGTTATCTCGACACCTGCCCCTTTCACCAGACTGAGATTAAGTTCGGCAACAGATACCAGCGACCATACTATATGCCTGCTGATGATTCCAAAAATACCAGTTTCGACACTGTTGAAGGAGCAGAAGAAGTGATCAATGAAGATGAATCAACCCAACCTCCTTATACCCTTAATCCTGTTCCAACACGATACCAAGGTCTTAAAGAACTCGAACAAGCAGCAGCCTACGTGGATGCAATATCCTATTTACACCCCCCACAGTCAGCCCCGCCATCCTCTCCTCCCATAATCAATTCACGACCACTATATAGTGGACCCTTACGAGTATACAACAATGAAACCATTGTCTCGGTCATACCCCCTACTATTCCCGAGCATCGGCGTCAACTCTACGAAACCTTTGAGGAAGAGGAAGCCCCTATCAAACCAACAAGAGGATCCCTAATCGAGGATGAACGAGATGTTAGATCGACCACAGAAGAATTAACCTCCTCATTCCGAAGCCAAATGATAGCAGGATATCGCCATGACCCGATTTACTTCAAAGCCATGGATAGCTCCAGGCATGGAGACCTCGCCCCCTACAACATATCTAATGGAATGGTCTTTACCAGCACCCGTTATGGTGAACACTGCCTATACATACCAAAAGGTCATATGTTCAATGGAATGACTATTAGAGAATATGTCATATCCGAGATTCACAACAAAGGACACCATAGTGCCGACCGCAACCTTCAATACGCCTCAGAATATATTTACTGGCCTGAAATACGAAAGGACTTCCGAGATTTCGTCAAACAATGTGAACTCTGCCAGGCAAATAAGGAGTGAACACAACTACCTGAAGGGAAAGCACAGACCCTCCAACTACCATGTGAAATATTCGAATCGTATGCCATCGATTTCGCAGGACCATTCAACAAATCCGCTGGATTTTACACCATCTTGGTAGCTGTGGACCGATTTTCTGGATATACCTGGCTCCTTCCAATGAAAGTTACCGATTCCTCCAAAGACACCTGGAATAACCTCCAACGATACCTGTTTACCCCCCATGGGTACCCCTTATCTATTGTCAGTGACGCTGATCCCCATTTTACTGCCAGATTCTGGAAGCAAACCTTAACCTCCGTCGGAATAAACCACATTATGGCTGCCCCTGGACACCATGAGACTAATGGCCAGGCAGAACGAAAAATCCGCGAAGTTAAGACTGGAATTAGGAACATGATCAATGAACGACAAACCAACTGGGAACCAGCCCTTGTTGAGCTCGCTGCATATATCAATGCCGGATTTTCAGATACCTTGGGAATGTCACCATACAAGGCAGTCTTTGGCCGTCAATACCCCCTCCTACCTACAACACTATTCAAGAACTCCTCAGTCCCTGCCTCTGACGACCACCTAAACCGCCACCAAGCAATTCGGAACGATGCCTTCCAAGCTGTTAAAGCTGCCCGATTCCGAAGCACCACTACTGCCCAGAAACGACGACGCGAACATATCCCGATCCCACAAGGAGACATGCTCATGGTACACGGTAACATGTTCATTACCAATGTTGGACGCAGTAAGAAACTGCAACCCCGATGGCGTGGACCCTTCAAAGTCATATCATTTGACGAGCACACAGAGAACTACACTGTCCAGATGGATGGACGCATGTACCGCCGCAATAATGCAGTCTTTCACGCTTCTGCTGTCAAACGGTTCCACCCAAATAACGACTCCAAGTTCCCCGGAAGAACCCACTCTCGACCCGCACCTATGATCATTGAAAAGAAAGATGAATGGGAAGTTGAAGAAATCCGAGACTACCGCCTTTGGCATGGAAACGATCAGTTCCTAGTCAAGTGGAAAGGATATCCGACGAGCGAAAACAGTTGGGAACCACTAGAGGGACTAGAACACGCTATGGATATGGTGAACAAATGGTGGAAAGACAGCATGCCAAACGAATCCCTCCCCCCAACAATCAATTACATCACCATGTTCTGGACACCTACAATGCCAGAAACTGAGCGATGGCACGCAGAACACGAAGCTAGAGATGGATTTTGGGCACCACACTTTGAGTCGGAGTTTGAAAGCAGCGATGAAGAGAATCAAGCTATGGAGCAGGCCCTCGACAACCTTATCTAGTCACCAATCACCATCCGAATACCATAACGATGTCAAACTATGTGGAACTCAATGTGAGGCAGCGACAACAGGTTGTTGGACTGTTGTTGAACCGCGATGCTATCCAACTTGACGACTACTTCGAAATTCTCTGGATTGACTACTGTCCTGATTGTGATCACGCTTGGGTTGACGTACAGCATGAATCTGGTATTCGTGACTACTGTGATTTAGATTTCCTTGAGTCTAAATGTTTCCTTAGAGTTTCCTCTTGTCCTTGGTGTGATACCTATGATGAAGAATTTTTGGCGGAAACTGAAGCCATGAGTTTCTCGGAATCCGCCTTTGATGATTATTAGGTTTTTGTTTGTTTAAACAGTTGTTTTGTTTTGGGGAATGTAACCGGTACGGGTACTCGGTTATTGGTTTTGTTTTATGTTTTGTTTTAAGTATCGCTTTGATACTTGGTTTGTTTTAAGTATCGCTTTGATACTTGGTTTTGTCTTATGTTTTGTTTTAAGTATCGCTTTGATACTTGGTTTGTTTTAAGTATCGCTTTGATACTTGGTTTTGTTTTATGTTTTGTTTTAAGTATCGCTTTGATACTTGGTTTGTTTTATGTATCATTTGATACTTGGTTTTGTTTTATGTTTTGTTTTAAGTATCATTTTGATACTTAAGAAGTTTTACCAAAGTGTATCGTGTGATACCTTTGATTAGTCTCGTTGATGCTAGACATGAACAGATTTGTGTATTTAAAGACCGCCTGTTTCTTCGATAGAAAAGGCAGACTTCGACAGACAGTATTTCAATATACTTGGTTGAACGGTTACTTCTTTGTTCCTCAGTACGCCCTCGAAGCCTCCTTTAGTTCTCAGCTCTCGCCTCCTCTCTGGAAGAGCAGGCCACCTGCCAACTATCGTATCTATTATCGATAACGTGATTAGCACCTTGCGAACACGTTACATTTTTTTAACCTCAGCAAGTGGTTAAGAACCTGTCCCCGGATTTAGGCCTGATCAACCTATCGATATCCACCTCAGAACGCTAGCGGAGAGAAGCGGCAGAATCACAGTACATTTGGCTTCATCTCAAACCCAAGATAGAGTCTTTGACGACCCGGAGTGGGAAGCAAATCCCATGGCAAGATCTTACAAGAAAGAAACAACCCCGGAGCTCTGCCAAAGAGCCGGGCGATCCTGCAAACACGGAAGACACACAACCCCCAGGAGAATTCCCTTCTACTCCAGCAAAGAAGCCTTCCTTTGAACCTCCAAACGACCCAGAATCTAGTAGTGAATCAGATATGGCTAGCACAGGAGGAGGGCCTTTGGGAGGAGGGAAATCTCGGGCAAGGCCTGAAGAAGAGGAGGTACCCGCAGCATTTGAACCCCCTAAGTTTAAACTTCGTCTCCCAGCGAAGTTCACAGGCGAAGGGAAAGACCTCAAACCTGAAGCCTTTGAACGATGGGCCACAGAACTCTCACACTTCCTACTCTTACAAGGAAAAGATGTGGAAGACCCTACAACCGGACTTATCATTGGATCATTCTGTGAAGGAAAGGCAACCGACGCATACCACCAATGCTATAAGGACTTCGGCGGGAATGTAAGATTAAGAGGATCTACAGTTCTCGATTACCTGAAAGGACGATTCCAATCCTCTATAACTAACGACCTCCTATACAACAAATTCAACCAGCTCCAGCAAGTTAACGGAACGCATGTCAAACGAATCACCGATGTGGCTACGGACTTGATTATGTATCAGGACCGAATGGAGAAAGGAAGCATCTCCAAATACATCCTGAAGCGACGATTCTACGACACCATGCACCCTACCCTCCGGCGAGAAGTGGAACCACTCCAGGAAGATGGCGATGATATTGCAGTAATTATTGCAAGAGCAGAACGAAAGGACGCCATTCTCCATGAGACCAAGGCCTACAAAACACAGACTTCCTCTAGTAAAAACCGCAAGCCAAGACACAAAGCCTCCAGCAACTCTGGAGATGACACCCCACGGGTTTTCAAGAAGAAAACAAAATCCTCCAAAGAATCGAGACGGGAAAAAGGAGAATGTTTTGAATGTGGAAAAACAGGACACATGGCAAAGAACTGCCCTTCGAAGAGAGGAAAAGGAAAGGCAATTAAGCAAGAGGCATCGGCCAACAATGTTGAAAGCGATAACGTCCAATCTAGTGAATATGAAGAAATCCATATCGGATATATCGATGTGGAATGCAACAGTGTTCGACCTCCGGCTACATTCAAGGCACACACCGCTCTGGAAGGAACAATCCTAATCAATGGTAAAAGGGCTCGAGTCCTATTCGACACTGGCGCAATTGGAAGAGATATGATCAGTAATGCCTTTGTCTCTGTCCATGGACTCCCCACTCGAGACCTTAATCAACCCATACCAGTCAATATGGCAGTAAAAGGATCACGATCCACAAGCCATAAAACCTGTAGTGCAACCATTCGACTTGGTTCTGCAGTCCTACCCCCCCAGGAAATGCTGATTGGAAACTTAGCCAAATACGATGCCCTAATAGGCATGCCATTCCTAAACCGCCACAAAGCTATAATGCAGGTGTGGGGAATCAACCATCGATTTCCCTGATCAGAAGGTCAGAGTCTCATGCAAGCCAACAAGCGGAGAGTACCGAGCCGCAGTCTGTGAAGCAACTACCCAAAAACTATTGGATGAGTACTCTGATGTTTTCCCTGATCAAATACCCGAAGAACTACCACCTATGAGAGAGGTGAACCACCACATCCGCCTCCGAGACCCCTCCAATCTCAAAAACCAACCCACCTACTCTATTCCTGACGCATACAAAAGCCCACTTTGCGATTGGATCAACCAACAACAAAGAAGAGGAGTCATCTACTGGGCAGAAGCCCCAGGTGCCGCTCCTATGTTTGTTCAACCCAAAGCAGATGGCAAGAGCATCTGCCCCTTGGTTGATCTCGAACTACGGAATGAAAACACGGTTATGGACAGCTCCGCTTTCCCAAACCAAACCCAGATCCTAAATGCAGTTGGACGGGCTAGATTCGGTAGTAAGATTGACCTAAGCGATGCCTACTTCCAAACAAGGTTAGATCCAGAAAGCGAACGCTACAACAGTTTCAACACACCCTTCGGAAGTTTCATTAGCCGAGTTATGTTACAAGGTGATATGAATGCGCCCGCCACCTTTATGCGAATTATGGAAAACCTCTTAAGCGAATACCTCCACCATTTTGTTTGGGTCTACATTGATGATATTCTCATCTTCTCGAACACCGCAACAGAACACGCCTACAATATAGGTTTGGTTTGTACCAAGCTTAGGGAAGCTAAATTCTACGCTAGCAGAAACAAATCAATCCTGTTTGCCGACAAACTCGATATTCTAGGACATGTTATAGATGAT
>NW_003298930.1:275269-479718 GCF_000151645.1 Tuber melanosporum
CCCAAAAATACCAGTTTCGACACTGTTGAAGGAGCAGAAGAAGTGATCAATGAAGATGAATCAACCCAACCTCCTTATACCCTTAATCCTGTTCCAACACGATACCAAGGTCTTAAAGAACTCGAACAAGCAGCAGCCTACGTGGATGCAATATCCTATTTACACCCCCCACAGTCAGCCCCGCCATCCTCTCCTCCCATAATCGATTCACGACCACTATATAGTGGACCCTTACGAGTATACAACAATGAAACCATTGTCTCGGTCATACCCCCTACTATTCCCGAGCATCGGCGTCAACTCTACGAAACCTTTGAGGAAGAGCAAGCCCCTATCGAACCAACAAGAGGATCCCTAATTGAGGATGAACGAGATGTTAGATCGACCACAGAAGAATTAACCTCCTAATTCCGAAGCCAAATGACAGCAGGATATCGCCATGACCCGATTTACTTCAAAGCCATGGATAGCTCCAGGCATGGAGACCTCGCCCCCTACAACATATCTAATGGAATGGTCTTTACCAGCACCCGTTATGGTGAACACTGCCTATATATACCAAAAGGTCATATGTTCAATGGAATGACTATTAGAGAATATGTCATATCCGAGATTCACAACAAAGGACACCATAGTGCCGACCGCAACCTTCAATATGCCTCAGAATATGTTTACTGGCCTGAAATGCGAAAGGACTTCCGCGATTTTGTCAGGCAATGCGAACTCTGTCAGGCAAATAAGGAGCGAACACAACTTCCTGAAGGGAAAGCTCAGACCTTCCAACTACCATGTGAAATATTTGAATCCTATGCCATTGATTTCGCAGGACCATTCAACAAGTCCGCCGGATATGACACCATCCTGGTAGCTGTGGATCGATTCTCTGGATACACCTGGTTAATACCAATGAAGATTACCGACTCCTCCAAAGACACCTAGAATAACCTACAACGATACTTGTTTACCCCCCACGGGTACCCCTTATCTATTGACAGTGATGCTGATCCCCGCTTTACCGCCAGATTCTGGAAGCAAACCTTGACCTCTCTCGGAATAAACCACATCATGGCTGCCCCTGGACATCACGAGACGAATGGCCAAGCAGAGAGAAAGATTCGCGAAATTAAGACGGGAATTAGGAATATGATCAATGAACGACAAAACAATTGGGAACCAGGCCTTGTTGAGCTCGCTGCATATATCAACGCCGGATTTTCAGATACCTTGGGGATGTCACCATACAAGGCAGTCTTTGGCCATCAATACCCCCTCCTACCTACAATACTATTTAAGAACTCCTCAGTCCCTGCTTCTGACGACCATCTAAACCACCACCAAGCAATTGGGAACGATGCCTTCCAAGCTGTTAAGGCTGCCCGATTCCGAAGCACCACTACTGCCCAGAAACGACGATGCAAACATATCCCCATCTCACCAGGAGACATGCTCATGGTACACGGTAACATGTTCATTACTAATGTTGGACGCAGCAAGAAACTGCAACCCCGATGGCGCGGACCCTTCAAAGTCATATCCTTTGACGAGCATACAGAGAACTACACGGTCCCGATAGATGGACACATGTACCGCCGCAATACTGCAGTCTTTCACGCCTCTGCTGTCAAACGGTTCCACCCAAATGACGACTCCAAGTTCCCTGGAAGAACCCACTCTCGACCCGCACCTATCATCATTGAAAAGAAAGATGAATGGGAAGTTGAAGAAATCCGAGACCACTACCTTTGGCATGGAAATGATCAGTTCCTAGTCAAGTGGAAAGGATATCCGACGAGCGAAAACAGTTGGGAACCACTAGAGGGACTAGAGCACGCTATGGATATGGTGAACGAATGGTGGAAAGACAACATGCCGAACGAATCCCTCCCCCCAACAATCAATTACATCACCATGTGCTGGACACCTACCATGCCAGAAACTGAACGATGGTACGCAGAACTCGAAGCTAGAGATGGATTTTGGGCACCACACTTTGAGTCGGAGTTTGAAAGCAGCGATGAGGAGAATCAAGCTATGGAGCAGGCTCTCGACAACTTTATCTAGTCACCAATCACCATCCGAATACCATAACGATGTCAAACTATGTGGAGCTCAATGTGAGGTAGCGACAACAGGTTGTTGGACTGTTGTTAAACCGCGATGTTATCCAACTTGAAGACTACTTCGAAATCCTCTGGATTGACTACTGTCCTGATTGCGATCATGCTTGGGTTGATGTACAGCACGAATCTGGTATTCGTGACTACTGTGATTTAGATTTCTTTGAGTCTAAGTGTTTCCTTAGAGTTTCCACTTGTCCCGGGTGTGATACCTATGATGAAGAGTTTTTGGCGGAAACTGAAGCAATGAGTTTCTCGGAATCCGCCTTTGATGATTATTAGGTTTTGTTTGTTTAAACAGTTGTTTTGTTTTGGGGAATGTAACCGGTACGGGTACTCGGTTATTGGTTTTGTTTTATGTTTTGTTTTAAGTATCGCTTTGATACTTGGTTTGTTTTAAGTATCGTTTGATACTTGGTTTTGTTTTATGTTTTGTTTTAAGTATCGCTTTGATACTTGGTTTGTTTTAAGTATCGTTTGATACTTGGTTTTGTTTTATGTTTTGTTTTAAGTATCGCTTTGATACTTAAAGAGTTTTACCAAAGTGTATCGATTGATACCTTTGATTAGTTTCGTTCATGCTAGACATGAACAGATTTGTGTATTTAAAGACCGCCTGTTTCTATGATAGAAAAGGCAGACTTCGACAGACAGTATTTCAATATACTTGGTTGAACGGTTACATCTTTGTTCCTCAGTACACCCTCGAAGCCTCCTTTAGCTCTCAGCTCTCGCCTCCTCTCTGGAAGAGCAGGCCACCTGCCAACTATCGTATCTATTGTCGATAATGTGAATCGCACCTTGCGAACACGTTACACCAATAACAAGTTGGCGGAATCTCTAATCACAGTTCCTGTCAAAAGAGGTCATGGTAGACCTCCTGGCTCTAAAAATAAGTGAAAAGCAGTGGATTCAAGTTAAAACACTTATTAATTGTGCTTATTCAGCTCTTTTAACTTTTTTTAATATGTATTATCAATCGATAGTCTTGATTGAACCTATTATTTACCTGTATAATAGAAAATATTTACATAGAATTAAACAGACAGCTGAGTCCAATCATATCCTTGATTTTGATACTGTTTAGTCTATTGCTGGTTGGACTATTTCAATTTTATTGTGAAAAAAATGTTTTTCTCCTTTTCTCAAAAGGTTGTTGGTTGCTATGCAAACTAAAACTGGTCCTAACTCAAAACAGCTAAAAAGCGAAGTTACTCCTTTTCCCTGAACAGCACCCAAATGAAAACTCAAGGCAAATATTGAAAGGCAGATCAAGGACAACAAAAAAGAGCTCGAGGAACAAATCAGGAGTGTCAAGATAGAGCTCAACAAAGCTAAGACCGACCTTGTGAAAGGAATCAACCAGGTACAAGGTCATTGCTGCTGATACACCATTGATAATATTGAACGATCCAAAGAAGATGCATGTGATGCACCAGAGGTTGAAGACCTTTACTGCGTGTGTCAGGGGTGGTGGTGGGGAGGGTTGCATTCAGTGTAAGGGGTAAATCAATTCTAAATGGTTCCAATTATACATACTGATCATCACCTACTCGAGTACATAATAGCACAGAACGGCAAGGGCCCGGGTAAGGGGGGGGTTTCATGAGTCTTTGAGTGCAGAGCTTGATAGGCGGGGGGTACGTGAGCAGTTAATTCTGGGAGCCCAATAGGGAGTGGTGGGGTGGTGGGAGCCCCTATTTTTTATTTTTTAAAAGGGATACCGGCGACCGGTAATGGAATTGCCCCTGAAATGGTTTTTTGCGAAATGTGAAGTGACACTAGTGAATTGTTTAGACCTTGTACTCGTACAAGTACCTTATCCTTTCTTTCATTCCCGCCTTTCAAGCCCAAGCATACCCGTTTCAGTGCGTCTTTATGAGTACCGTAAAATCTCTTGAAATCCTCCATCTCAGCCAGCCTTCTAATCTCCTGATTCTGAGTCAAGATATCCGGAGGGGGATTAGCGTTTTTCCAATACAGTAAAAGATCGGCTCACTTGACCTTGATCTCACTAACTACTCATGTCGCCGGAATTAGTCATAGGTCACGTGAATTTGGACATGGTTGATTAACTTGTTTTCCCGTCCCACATAACGTCTGCTATTGTCAACTCCACGACTGAATTGAGAAGCCTTCCTGCTCATATCCTTGACATCTTTTGTCTCCAATCTACTACAGTAAGGACTCAAATAATCAGACAGTGTGCAAGGACATTTGAGTTGCCTCTCCTGGTATGTTTTTGCCCCCATCCCAGAGGAGGAAATATCGGACTACATAGTACATAGTCCAGTTATTCAAGTTCTTACGGTACTTTTTTTCCTAAGATTTATTGTCGCAATGGATACACCCATCTCAGTCTGAGGAGCTGCTTTAGCCTTGCATTTATTTGCAGGCAAAAAGTGGACAGAAATTAGCCGAATTCTGAAAATCTACGCCGATGTAGCCTCCCACTTTTACCGCGAAGCTATTGAAAAAGCTGATGCCTTATCATGCGATTAGCAACAGCCTGAAAATATTTTGTCCCTTTCCCGTGATGAGGTCTATACTCTGTTTCAGCAATTGGAACTGTGGCAATGTGATAGGAAGGAGATAGTAAAAAATCCTGGTTGTCCACCAAGATTGGTAGCTGGTTCTGCTCAAGCAGAAGAGTTACACCACCGGATTTTACAGGATGAGGAACATCAAGATCTGCCTTGGATTGATGTCGCTCAAGAGATGGGACTAGATATTGCTCAATCAACATTGGAGAACTTTGTACATAAAGTTCTTGATATTCATCACTATGCAGCAAGAACAAAGCCAAGGCTGAATAGTAAGGATGAGGGAAGCAGAGTAGAGTTTGTGACTTGGGCCTTGGATAAGGTTAATCGGTCAGTATACTTAAACTTTTTATTAAATTATAAAACTAATTATTGTCTAGGGGGCAATCTTTGTATTTACCGATAAGACATGAGTAGAGCTTGGAGGAAAGTGTCGCCAATATCGATAGTCTCGACCACGGGGTGCGAATCCTTATGACTATATTCGAACTAAGCAGAAGTCTACTATTATGGTTATGTTTTGGGGAGTTATAGCTAATGGCTATAAATCTGTTGGCTATATTTAGAAGAGAGAATCAGAAGAGGAGAAAAAGTAGAATAATAGATTAGTAGAAGAGAAGAGAGCTAGAGATTGGGCAATTGTTAATGAAAAGCGCAAACAGGCTTTGATATCTGGTATACAGGAGTATCAGCAACTGCATGATATTCATTATAATATCATTCATGGTCCTCGAACTGCCACAGGCCACCAATATCCACGTCCTGGTCCAGAGCGTATTTAGAAATAAAGGAAAATTGAGCGCAAAGGAACTGCTGGTAGAATTGATTGAGTACAATATTGAGAACATATCTTATATCCTCGTGTATATCCCTTTTTACAACAAATCAAGTGTGCCAATCCTGATGAAGAGGTCTGGCTCATCGAAGATAATGCTCCTAGTCAGTAAGGAGTTATTACGAATGATCTACGCTGGTCAAACGAGATAGATAGTCTTGATATTCATCGCTGCCAATGGCCATCAAACTTACCGGATTTGAATGAAATTGAGATTGTCTGGGATGAGTTTAAAGATTCTATTGCTAGTCAAGGTCCCTTTATCGGAACCAGTAAGGCGACTATTGACAGGATTAAGTGTATTATGATACAGGAATGGGCAAGGCTTTCTAAGGATTCCATTCATAACCGCTATACTGATTTTAAGAACAAGTTGGAACTTGTAATTAGAAATGGTAGACAAAACAACTTTGATGGATAGTATTAAATTGTACTTAACTTCGGGAATTTTCTTTATTGTTTCTATTTGTGTCAACTATTGCAATACTGCTTATCTTTGTTATGTTATTTAACCAAGCCTCTTTTCACGTGACCTATGACTAATTCCGGCGGCATGAGTAGTATTCGCAATCTGATTAACCCGCCAGGCTAAATCTGCCCAGTTTAACTCACAGATCATGGTTGATACTCCACTGGTAGATTTCCAGAGTTTTCACTGTCTTGTTGGTATACCCGAAGGAGTAATATCAAGCTTTCACAAGTGCCTAAATACTCATCCCAGGCAAGAGGTATGAGGCTGGCAACAAAAATCACGGGTAGAAATCTGTCATCTGTCATGAACGTGGCTTGGCAGGAAAACAGTTTTCACAGGACACATGGTTATGAGTCACAAGTATGGTATTGTTTCACACATATGACTTATTCGAGTCATATGATTTATTATGTGTGAGATTTGTGATGCTTTTGCACTTGGCTCAAATATGAGTCATGGGACATACACCTGGTGAATGTGCCTTGCAAGTGTACCTTGCGGGAATGCCTTATGCATATGATTTATGTTTAGCACATGACCTCGTTATGAGGTCATGGGTTTCGAGCTTGTGACCACTTTGGTCATATGATTAGTTTGTTATGATTTAGTTTCGCACATGTGACCACTTTGGGTCACATGACTACGGGCGGGAAGAACACTATATAAGTAGGCTGAGGCAGCCAAGAAGGATAGGTTCTTCATGCTTTGTTCTAATTACTTTTCCTATTGATTACTTTAACGAATATAAAACACCTTTACGATCTTTATCTTTATTGTAACATTATCGTTACGCCAAGGAAAGCTCTTTACGAAGAAGAGTTAGAGAAAGATTATAATAGGCATTCCCAAT
The DNA here is from genome assembly GCF_000151645.1 of Tuber melanosporum. Classification (NCBI taxonomy): domain Eukaryota; kingdom Fungi; phylum Ascomycota; class Pezizomycetes; order Pezizales; family Tuberaceae; genus Tuber; species Tuber melanosporum. The sequence goes on from NW_003298930.1 coordinate 282,087, forward strand.
AGGAGACAGAGGTCTTCTACTGTCGGTAACATAGACAGAGGCCTAGTGCTATTATAAGACTAAGGGAAGAAACAGAAGAAGAAGAGAAGTATTGTTCCCAGTCGCCAAGAACTAACCATCCAAGGAGGAATCGTTACATCATCGCAACCAAATAAACTTCCTCCTTGTTAAGCTCAAATGACCACTACTTCACCACGAAAGGATCCTTGGGGTGAATGGCATACCCCTATGCGAACCAGAGTCCTTACTTTACTGGACACTGGATTATCACAGTGTGTAATGATCCCTCCTTGGATAGTTAGTTCTTGGTGACGGAGAACGATACTTCTCTTCTCTTTCTTCTCCTTTCTTCGTCTTACGATAGCTCTGGGCCTCTGCCTACGTTACTGATAGTACAAGACCTCTGTCTTCTATCGGGAATGCCTAGCGTAAGCTTTCTCTAACTCTTCTTTGTGAAGAGTTTTCCTTGGTGTAACCATAATGTTGCAAATAAAGATAAAGATCGTAAAGGTTTTTTATATTCGTTAAAGTAATAAGTAGGAAAAGTACTTAGAATTCAATCTAATTTTATGTAAACTCGTACTGCGAACTCTGGCATACGACGAGCCCCCGCTGGCACAGGGATACCGCTAACAGGTATATCACTAATCCTAAGCTAATTAAGTATACGGTCCCACCCTTGCCATCCTCGAGTCATGCCTGTACCAGAACTAATTACAAGACCATCAAACAACCCAGTGTCCTCCCCGGTCCAAATCCATAGCCCCTCTGGTATGAAGCCAACCAGCATTAAGCGTAGCCGAAGCCGAGCAGAAGACCGACCCAACCAGGTTCCTCATCCAACAAAAGTTAAAACCACTACCACTTGGTCTGAATACTGTCCCGCAAATCCTCCACCACAGCAGAAAACCAACAAACCCACATAACCTACAGGCGACACAATAGCAGAGAGGAGGTGAACAACATGTCCACCTCTTGCATCTGCATGCCAGGCCATCGACCCTATGAACTCACTTTGCCAAGTGCCTCTGAAGAGCATAATGGTGAGGAGGACCTGTACCCACTGCCTGTCCCCAAAACAAAAAACCGATAAACATAAGAAACACATAAAGGTGGTGACAGACCTAAACAGTCAGTGGGGCCTATCTCCCACCTGTAGTGCCATGCCCCCACCAGCCATGCCCATTTGCAAATCAAAGAGACCAAACAAACCCCACAAAGCCCAGCACACAAGACCCAAACAAGTCCAACCAGGTGGCGGCAGCCAACTATCCGCACAGGTAGCCATCAGCCATCTGGGTTGTCGAGGAGCTTTGCAGCACTCAGCAGCTTCACCCAACCACCCCATCAGGCCGGAAACACTTAATTAGACATCGTCCAACCTGACGCATGTCCGACCGGTGCTCGCAGATGCCTCTCCCCCCCCAATCAGCCCCCCCAAGCCCCACACACCAGGCGCCACGGAGCCCATCCAGCCCCCTCAGCCCCTCAGACAGATCAACCATCTGACAGCCACAGGATCACTATACCTAACCCCATCAGGCAGCCACTGGTCTTGGCCATGCCAACAGAGCCACAACCCTCGACTCTATATAGCCGAGGGGAGCCTACCAGCCAAAGCTGAGAGCCAAAAAGGAGGCAGCACTAATACCCGAAGGCACTAGCACCAGCCACACCATCCAACCCAGCCGAACTGAAGTCCAACCGAGCTAGGAAAAGGGTAAGCAGAGCCAGCCAAAGCCAGCCCCACAGGTCCGGCAACAGGCATGGACTGAACGACGGGCAAGAGGCATCCCCAACTGACGCGACGAGAAGGGGGAGGGCGAATAAACAGAAACAGACAAACAGAAGGTAGGCCCCACTTGCAATGGATGAAGCCGTCAATCACAGACCACAACCGAACTACCCAAACGCACAGACAACGCGAGTGTCTGGCAGCCAATTGTCCTACACCACCCCAGGGAGTAATGAAAAACCACACCAGGGGGTAAGATTTTTCAGGGTCTAAGCCATCCCCACCGTAGCGAGGAGGAGACACCTAGCTGAACTACCATATATGCCACAAGGACAAAAACTTCTAAGGGAATGGTGATAAACAACATCATAGGATTCTGACCGTAGAAACATGTAGTAATGAGGAGGTGGGGATCCAGCGAGGCCCCCTCCTCAGTGGATTCATGTGGCCAGTATGACACATTGATACTTGAGAAGGTCATCAGTCTAACCCATGGGTGTTTTGTATCAGGAGAACTAAGGACTCCATTAAAACCCAACAAAAGACATGAGCTGGCCCAAAGAACGACACGGGTGATCCCCCTAAACACAATGTTCAATCTCCCCAATCGAACGCGAAACCTGCGAGTAGATGATAGACAGGAAGCCGTAGACATTTTACAGAAAGGGGCTCATATGCAACTGTGATGAAGTGCTTGAAGTGACAGCATTGTGAGAAACCATCAAGCGACAAAACGAGAAGCAAACAAGTAGTCCACCACACAATACCTGGCAGACCTCAACACCAAAGACCCCAGGAACTACTGAGCAAACTCAGATATCTCCCCCAGAATCCAAGGCATTAAGGCCCACCATGATGGCGAAAGAAATGCTGGAGGCGAAGCGATGGCAAGGACAAGAAAAAGTACTTAGAACAAAGAACGAAGAACCGATCCTCCTCGGCTGCAAAGGCCTTCTTATATAGTATTCTTCCCGCCCATAGTCATGTGACCCAAAGTGGTCACATGTGCAAAACCAAATCATAACAAACTAGTCATGTGACCAAAGTGGTCACCTGCTCAAAACCCATGACCTCATAACGAGGTCATATGCAAAAACTCATAAACCAATCATAATGCAATAAATAAGTCATATGACTCGACTGAGTTATATGCATGAAACCCATGACCTCATAATGAGGTCATGTGTGAAACATAAATCATACGCGTAAGGCTTACCTGTAAGGTATACTCGCAAGGCATACTTGCCAGGCGCATGTCCTATGACTCATATTTGAGCCATATGCGAAAGTATCACAAATCCTACACATAACAAATCATATGACTCAACTGAGTCATATGTGTGAAACAATAACATACCTGTAACTCATAACCATGTGTTACATGAAAACCTTTTTCATGCCAAGCCACATTCGTGACATTAGCTCCCCTCCTCCTAAGTCTGAGTCCCATCAGGCTTTTTCTCCCAGTTTCAATAGTTTCTGTCCTGCTGAGGGCATGGTCCTTCTCAGCTTGTGGAACTTTTCGTCTGCTGTCCTCCATCAGACCCTTACCGATTCTAGGGTCAGATTCGCCATTTCAATCGTGTGCCGCTGATTGTCGTTCAGCTATCTTAGCTCCACAATTGTTTTGTTGTTTGCCGAAATTTTGGCCTTGGATTGGCCAAGTTGTTCTTGGAGTCCCCTGATTTGCCTGTGTAGGCTGCTGACGTCTGGTTCTGTATCTGCTGAGGAGTTTTGGGCCCCTCCCTCCATTGACCACGTCCTCGTGGCCCATGCCTTCCTGGAGTCTTCTCCTTCCAACTCTTTCCTGCTTCTATCCTTCTGCGGGTAGAATCCTGCAGAGATTTTCTGTACCCTGTGCATCCTGCACCCATTTCTGAAGCATTGTTACCAATGCTTTAGGACGTGGTCCGGCTGTGGACCACGCTTTCAACATTCCCTCGGGAACCATCCCGAGCCTTCTTTGTCGCCAAAATGTGTTTGGCAACCGTCATCATAGCATACCATCCATGACATGGCGTTATGCTGTACTTGTTTTTCCCTCTCTCTGAGTTCTTCAACAGTTCACCCCATGAATGAGTATTCAGGGCTGGTCGGTATGGTTTGGCGGGGACTATCGCCCCAGCCCTCATGTTGTTGTAATGGCGCGGGAGCTTTTCCCTCGCCTTTGTCTTGGTTGAACGTGATTATTACCTGGGCCGGGCTTGCCTGGGTATCGCTGGTGGATGGTTGAGATGGCATCTTGTGCATGTTCAAAGTTGTATACGAAATACTAAGTTTTATCGTGTTCGGGTGAATATCCCGTCCACTTGGCTCGATATTGGAGGTGACCGTGGAAGAAGCGAGAACCGACTATTTCGTCCCACTCGTATTCTGGTTCTCCGTCGAGTTCGATTGGAGGGGGAGGAATAAGTGTTTTTGAGGGAACGCTGTTGTCGTTGTGTAATTCGAGGAGTGAGATGTGGAATGTGTCGTGTATTCGCATCAAGGGTAGAAGGTCGAGTTTATAAGCTCGGCTGCCCACTCTTTCCAATATGCCAAACAGTCCCATTATCTTGTAGTCTAATTTCTTTGATAGTCGCATCGTATCGATATTGCGTGGTATTAGCTATACCATATCTCCCGGTTGTATGTTCGGATTCGGTCTTCAGTGCTTATCGTATTGTTCTTTTTGTTGTTGTTATGCTTGACTCATTTCGTATTGTAATGTCTCGTGTAGTTTTCCCATATCTGTTTTATCCAGTATTATACCATTAATCGTATAATATGTGGTCTGACTTTGTAGATGTTGTCCGTAATTTGCAAAGAAGGGTGTCGTGTCAATCGTTTCTTGCTTTCCATTGTTGTATGCGAATTCAGCCATTGATAACAGTTTGTACCAATCATCTTGTTGATAATTGATGTAGGCCCATAAATATTGTTTGAGTATCGCATTTACCCATTCTGTTTGTCCATCTGTTTGCGGGTGGAACATTGTGCTCATTCCGTTTTGTCTCTCCATTTCTCCGGTCACTTTCTTCCATAGTCATAATGTGAATAGTATTCCTCGATCAGTAATGATATTCTTTGGGAGGCCAGGAAGTTGGAAGACTTCTCGGAAGAATGTTTGTATAAAATCACTCGTAGCGATATCTTTTCTGACTGGAATGAAATGACTGATTTTGGTCAGACGATCCACCAGGACCAGGATACTATCGCAATTTTCCGATGCCCGTAGGTCCGTGATGAAATCCATAATAATTGTTTCCCATGGTCATTCGGAAACTTCGTTCGATTTCAGTAATCTATATGGTACGTGTTTAGCCGTTTTCATCCTTTGGCATATGTCGCAGTTTTTGACATATCGTTTAACATCTTCGCATAGTCCTAGCCAATAGAATAACCTCGTGATGAATTCTGTGGTTTTAGCTGTTCTTCCATGTCCTGCTATTCAGATATCGTGGTGTTGTCGTCTGATGTCTGTCCTTATCTCTTCTTTTTCCAGAATCTATTGTTTTTCATCGTACCCTATGTTTCCATTCTTCCATTGGCATAAACCCAGAGTAATTCCTCTCATTTCCTTTTTTCCTTCTTTCAATGCTTCTCTTATTGCCTGAATTGTTTTGTCTCTTTTATTTGCCTTCTCAATTTCCCTTTCCTCAGTTGATGTGAATTGGATAACCTCCATCGCCTCATAGTAGGTTTTTGGTAATAGTGTTCGTATTTTTTGTTTCATTCTTTCATCTTCTTTCGTTTGTAGTTTGTTGCTTGCAATCCTTGTGAGAGCATCTGGCTTTCCACTCTCTTTGCCTGGTCAGTATTCGATTTTGAAGTTGTATTTGCTAAGGTGTTCCATCTACCTTATTTGGCGGTTATTCAGTTCTTTCGTAGTCATGAACGTGACCAGATTCTTATGGTCAGTTAGAACTCGGACTGGATGGTCATTGTTCCAAATGTATCTCCTCCATTCCTTTAATGCTTGAACTATTGTTAATAGTTCTTTGTTCGCAACGTTGTAGTTGCATTCTGCATGGGTCATTGTCTTGGATTGGTAAGACACTGGCCACCATTTTCCATCGTCACATTGTTGCGAAAGTATACCTGAGCAGACATATTTTGAGGCGGCCGTTTCGATCATTGTCCTTCGGTTTGGGTTGAAATGAACCAGTATGGGTGCTGATGTTAGATGCGTTCATATTGCATCATATGATTTCTGTTCTGTTTCTCCCCATTCGCATTACTTGTCTTTCTTTGTTAGGTTATAGAGTGGTTTTGCAAGCCTGCTGAATCCCTCTATGAACTTTCGATAAAAGTTGCAGAATCCCATAAAGCATTGAACATCTGTTTTGTTGTTTCAATTGGCCCAATCCCATATTGCTGCTGCTTTAACAGGGTCGATATTGACCCCATTTCAGTTGATGATAAATCCGAGATACTCCATTTCTTCTTTATGGAATTTGCATTTTGTTGGTTTTATCTTCATTCCTGATCCTTGTATTGCAGCCATGATATTGCTGATATCCTTCTTGTGTTGTTGCATGTTTTCTGAGTAGATGAGTACATCGTCCAAGTATACGATACAATATATGTCAAGGTACTTATTGAGTACCTTGTTGATTCATCTCTGGAATGAAGCCAGTGCATTGGTTAGCCCAAAGGGCATAACCAAGTATTCAAACATTCCGTATCTTGAGGCAAATGTAGTCTTCCATTTGTCTCCTGCCTTGATGTGTATATTGTAGTATGCGTCCTTGATGTCGTGTTTGGTGAAGTATTTTGCTGACCACAGTCTATCTAGTGCTTCTTCAATCAAAGGTAGTGGATATTGATCTTTCTTGGTAACCGGGTTGAGGGCTCTGTAGTCTACACAGAGTCTCATTTTTCCATCTTTCTTTTTGACAAATAGTATTGGGGATCCTCCTGATGCAAAGGAGTCTCTGATCCATCCTCGCTTGAGGTTTTGCTCGATGTACTTCCTCAATTCTTCGAGCTCTGCTTCCCCTAGTGGGTATAACTTCTTGTAGGGAATCCCTTTTGTTTTTCCCATTTTGTCATCTTTTTCCAGCTGAATTTCGTGGTCGATTCCTGGTCTTCAAAGTGGTAGCTCCGTAGCTTCCTCTTCTTGGAATAGATTCATGAATTGATGATATTCCTTTGGAACCAATTCTTTCCATATCTTTTTGCTTTGGTATTTCCTATCCAGGATTACTAGTTCCGTGCTGATGTTAATTTTCGCTAGGACCGCTTTTTCGTCTTCGTATGTCCATTTGAGAATTCCTGTTGTATCTCCACTTCCATAGTACCATCCAAAGGCCTGTGCTGTGATCTCTTTGATCTCGATTCTTATTGTTGTATCGCGCTCTTTTTAGTCCGTGTTTCCAAATCCCTTGTTTCCCCTTGTGGTTTCTTCCAGTTGATCTACTTCGTGCAGATCCTCTTTGTTGATTTTTTCGATGATCAACTGTGCGATTTGATCGCCTTTTTGGACTTCGTAGTCCTCTTGAGCCAGGTTGGCTAAGACCACTTTGATTTCACCTGTATAGTCGATGTCGATCACCCCTGCCATGGTCATGAGTCGATGTTTGACTGCTAGACCACTGCGGGGTGCTATTCATCCATATGTGCTTTCTGGTAGTCCGATGGCTATTCCTGTTGCTATCATTACCTTCCCATTAGCAGGTATCTTGATTCCTTCGTTGGCATACAGGTCGTGTTCTGCTGCCCCTTTGGAACCTTTGGTAGGCACTTTTGCCTCCTGGTCCAGTTTTTGTATCCGGACTCTCTTATCTTACCGCATCTCGGCGAACTTTGCATGCAAAGTTTCTTCTTCCGCCTCGCGTAATGGTGTCGAGTAGACCATAGGCAAACTGTTGAAACATCGTGTCGCACATAGTTCGCTTGTAAAGGTCATCTTGTTCTCGTTCCAATTGATTGACAGATTATGTTTTTGCAACCATGACATTCTCAAGACTATTTCATGGTTCTTGAGATCTGCTACCTGAAAGGTTACCATTTTCCTATGGCTGTCCATGTCCATAGGTACTATCGCCGTATGGGTTATAGGGTCCATTGCGCTTGGCTTTCCATCCGCTAGGTAGACTTGTCTCGCTTTCTTTGCTTCTTTGATGTGGAAGCTGTATTTGTCGCAGATTTCCTTGTCAATGAAGTCTTCGGTGGCCCCAGAGTCGAGCATTGCATATATTGTTTCTTCGTTTTATTCCTTGTATATCTTCGTCTTGATTATCACATGATCTCCGTCTTCTTCTCCTCTTTGCGTGTGTAGTGCTGTATAATAGTTTGCTAACTTGATGGGTTTTCCAGGTCCATATCTTGGGTCTTCCAGACCACCATTTACTTGGGACCCTCATCGGTTTCCGCTGGTGAATCTTTTGTGATCATTTCGCGAATGTTGCTCCTCTTTTGATTCTGGAAGCGATTATTTCCAGCAGTTTTGGTGCCTTAGTATCCACTGCTGGGTCGGCTTCTGCATTTCTTGTATCCGATGCCCTGCTTTTCTACACCTTAAGTAGAGTTTCCCGTTCATTCTTCTGGCATATTCTTCCTTAGACAGGTTCAGCGCAGGTCCTGCCCTTGATTTGTCCAACTCCATTGGCTCGCCTGGTGGTAATGCTCAACTTTCTCCTCGAAGTGCTTGCGGTTTAAAGGTTCCGTCCACATTCCTGGATGATTGTACCATCCTGTGTGCTATAGTGTTTTCTGAGTTGTTTCGAACCATGTTTAGCTTACTTTCCTTATTGATGGCCTACCTTGCAAATTGTTCTGCCATGGTGTAACGCAAGTCAGAAATTCCCCATGCCTCTCGGAGTCTCTCACTGCAGTTTCTTAGGAGGATGATGTAGAGGATAGCATCATCAAACTCGGCCTCGTATTCCAATAGTTGGCATTGGTTCCAGTATGCCGAAAAGGTTTGTTTTCCCTGTTGGAGTTTTTCCAGCTTTCGTCTTTCAGTCTCTTTAGCATTGGGATCCCTGAATTGTTCGAAGAGTGTCGCTTTGAACTCCTCGTTCGTGACCCATTCCCTCTGTTTCCTTCCATCTTGGAAGGGCATGATCTATTGTCCCACGAGTCCTCTTAGTTGGGATTCCACATATGGAATCTTGATCTCATCGTGGTATTCTCCATAGCCTTTAACGGCAAAATATCCCTCGCACTGTGCCAGGAATACTCGTCGCTTGTCTTCAGCTCCTTCGTATGTGTCAGGTTTCTTTGCTTTTAGTCGTTGGATGTTTTCTTGTCCTGTATTTTATGTTGCTGCTAGAAATGCTTGAAACTGATTCTCGGTCATTCCAAATATGCTAGTGCCTAGTGCAGGAGCAGCAGGAGCCAGTGGCCCAGGTACTGCTGATCCTGACATTCTCTCTGGTTGTGGAGTTCTTGCGGGAGAGCTATCGACTGGTGATCCTTTCTCTGGGGTTACTAGGCTTGCTGCTCTTGAGGGCTCTGCTGAAACATGATCTAGGGTGTCACTGAATCCCGCTAAGTTGAGGTTTTGATCATCTATGTCGATATCTCCTTCCCTGTCTGGGTTGAAGGATGCCGTCTTGTATCGTTTAGCCTCGCACTAGGTAACGCTTTGTAATGTAACGATCCCTCCTTGGATGGTTAGTTCTTGGCGATGGGGAACGATACTTGTCTTCTCTTTCTTCTCCTTTCTTCATCTTACGATAGCTCTAGGCCTCTGCCTACATTACTGATAGTACAAGACCTCTGTCTTCTATGATAAATGCCTATCGTAAGCTTTCTCTAACTCTTCTTCGTAAAGAGCTTTCCTTGGCGTAACCATAACATTGTAAATAAAGATAAAGATCGTAAAGGTTTTTTTTATTCATTAAAGAAATAAGTAGGAAAAGTACTTAGAATTCAATCTAATTTTATTTATACTAGTACCGCCGACACCGGCATACAACCAGTCTCTCCCTCGCCCCATAAAACAAACTATCTAAAATATACTACAGCAGACCATTCCACCTCGCAGCCACTCCCCCCAAACATAAATCCAAAAATCACTACCTAAATGGGCTCACGGGCGCTCGCAGCAACTAGTGCTGCCCCGGATTAACGCGTCTTCCCACCTCGCTTCCCAGCCACCATCTCATACCCTCACCCCTATCCGTTTCCAACACAATCTGTCCAACGTACTCTACAAAGGAAACATACAGTCTATCCCAACATCCCTCCGTCCTCTTATAATATAGTCCTAGGTCCATGTATCCCTCGGCCAGAACCATCCCACAAAATGAACAACGCTCCACTTTTAACAACCCTTTTGTCTAAGCCCACCGCAAAACCACCAACGTCCGAGTCGCGAGGTCCAGCTCGTCCCATTGCTGGTGCCGAGCATGCCAAAACTGATCGTGACACGTTCGTAAACAGCAGGGCTTTTTCTCAAAGTGTTTGGCGAAGGTGACTTATTTCTGGGTGGCCATCGCTGAAATCGCAGTCCCACAGCAGGGACTGTCGCAGCATCGCTGGTCGGGCAAGAAAAACCATTTCTTCGGCATGGTTACCAATCCCGGTAGTACGCATCCACTGCCATCGTGTCTTTTCTCGCACCGGGTGCAGGTCATGGGATCCTCCACCATTGCCAACTGACCACCTCTTTCCACCATCAGTGTGCCATTGAAGGGGTTACCTGCCACTACCAACTCCCCATCCACCGTCTCAACATGTCGGGAAATCCCGAGGCCTAACCACCTATGACTCACCCACCAGGACTTCCACTGCAATATCGCCGAATCCTTATACAAGTCCTCATCAGCAGGGCATCCTATAGCATAGTGGGGGCACTTAGTCCAGTGGTGTCTGTCATCCTTTCCTTCACAACTGTCATGCCCAACCAAACTGGTGCCGCTGCGAATTCTTAGTAAAACATAGGAGTCCATACAGGTGAGACCTTGAAGATGTCGAGGTGCCCTAGGTTCGCAAGCATAATACCCGTGTCCCTCTCTGCCATGCCATGAACTCCACTCTTCCTTCCGCAACTCACGGGCCAGGGCTGCATGCCCGATCCCAAAGCTAACCCCTTCTCAACTTAGAGGGCGCAATGGATGACCCACGCAGGTCTTAGATTTTTGGTCTACCATCTCATTGCTGTTGATGCCCATGTGTCCTGGAACCCAGCTGATGTTGACATGGCTAAACTCATTAAGCAGTGGTGCCATAACTTCCCACAGCTCAGCCAAATCTCCTTCTGAAAGCATACTGTCTACCAGGGTGAGGGCAGGAACACAGTCCAGAAACACATGGACCGGGCGCCTCTTGGCCATCCCTCGGGCATATCGGTGTGCACAGACAACTGCAAACAGCTCGCATTCAACAATGCTCCACGACTGGGGAACTAAGCCCCCGTCGACACAGGTCAGGGCCCCTTTCTCAAATATCGCCCATGCCACACCAGCCCCTTCAGAGGTCTTGGACCCGTCCGTGTATATGACCACGTCCGAGGAATTGCACAAGTCTGGGTACAGCGAACGGTAGCATGCAGCCATTACCACCTTACCTTTTCCGATCATAATCGTGGGGCGGCAGGTGAGTTCTTTGTCTGAGCTCTGCTGGTGTGCCACCATCCCTTCCTGCTTCCAATCGTGCCATATCTTACCGAACCACGGGTGTCGATCACAGTTCCAGTAGTTAATAAATCGGCTGTAGCACCTCCGCTGTAGATATCTTCCTTGGATGGTAATAGGCAGTGTTCCGAACTCAGCCAGCAGTATATTGTTTGCCAGCTTCATAGGGGTCCGAAAGACCGATCGATGGCAGTCGTTGATGTGGACCTGAATTTGTTTCACAGACGACCCATGGTCGGTTACAAATTCAAGCCCGTAATACACGGTCGGAAGGTAGGCTGCCTGCACCAATCGGTAAGTCTCCCATGCCCCAAGCCCTCCAACACTCCCAAATCTCCTCTCCAACGCCAAAATCCTGCTCCTAACACCCAACCCCCTTTCCAACCAATACTTTACATGAGAGGAAAAATTAAGAAATACATTAAACCTATAACCAAGAACCCGCAAATCCTCAGAAGGTGAAACTACTTCTCCTAACAACTTCATTCCTCCCCACGCCCTATCCCCGAACCCGATCTACTGGCTCTTGAGGGCACTAAACCCCATTCCCCTAGCCCTTGCTATGTGATCGCAGTCTACAAAAATTTCTCCCGCATGGTACCGGGCAGCATTGCAAGAATCTGCAGCCACCATGATGACTCCATCATCGACGTATGAGATCACCAATTGTTGGACCCCGGGAGAGTAACGCATTCGCGGCGTGAATATATCTACTACGTAGGCCCCGAAGAGAAACGGAGAGAGAGGTGAGCCCTGAGGCACCCCTTTGCTGACATAGTAGGTCTTAGAGATACATCCATTGAATCAGAAGCGAATTGACCGACAGGAAGTCCACCTTCACACCCACTGACACAGGTTCGACGGACACCCCCGGGCAACCAGGAAGTCTGACAGGAGGTCAATGTCAATGTTATCAAATCCTCCTTCAACATCCATGGACAATATCAGCCGTTTATAGCCCTCAATATGTCGTAGGAACTCAAAGACTACCACAATGGCGTCGTGAACTCTCCTCTTCCGGCGAGAACCAAACTGTGTCTCCCCCAGATCAAGACACATGGCCAGCCTCAGTAGGACCACATGTTCTGCAACCTTTGCAGGTGTTGGGAGGAGGTGTATCATTCTCCACGATTTGACGACATCATATTTGGGTTTATCAAGCTTTAGTAGGAGCACTACTTCTGCCCGATGCCAATCCTGAATATTGTGACTTTACCCATAGTCGACCAAACGTCTCAGAGTTGTTGTATCCCTTCGCTTCCAGAATCGTATGAAAGGATACCCAATATCATCCTCACCTGGACCCGTGTTCGTAGGGGACCTAGCAAGGGCGATTTCTATTTCCTGAGAACTGTCCATGTCAATCATGGAGTCCTTCCAAGGGGCAGGATCGCCAGGGGATAGCTGCTGTGCAACCAGGTCGCTGATGTCAGAATGTGTCGTGGCATAGGACCCATCTGGTCTGGCCATGGAGGGAAGCATTCGCTTGGCCTCTAATTTTCATGCTAGCAGAAAAGTGTCCGGGTCCTGGCTCTCAGCTATCTTGGTCCTGATGTGTTCAAACCTGGCCCTCAACAGGCAAGCCCGGTACACACTTCTGACTAGTTTGCAGTCCTCTGTCCGCTCCGCCTTGCGCTTGAAGTATCGTCGTAGCCGAGCCACATCTAATCTCATCGTTTCCAACTCCGGTGTCCACCACTCGCACCAACCTCTACCAATGGAGGCCCGCGGGAGCGCGTCTACCACACTTCTCACCCCTTCCCATAACTTCTCGTCTCCCACCTCTTTAAGGGCATCTAGCTGCTTTCCAACTTTTTCCCAGACTGCTTTCTTCCAAGCCGGGCTCCGACGCATAATGTTGTCAGGAAGGTCCGCTTTCAGCTTAAGGGCTTGAGGACTATGCTCACAGCCAGTAGCGTCCATGTATCGATGTCGGACGTACGGTGCCCGGTGCAGGCAAAGGTCGATTCTAGAAATATCTCGAAAGGTTGGCACTGTCGGTGGTACCATATTCATATCCCGAGCCGGGGCCGTGAACCATTGTTTCAGCCACTGTCCTCCTGTATTGTTATGGTCCGCATTGGGGTCCCAGTCTTGGTGTCTAGCGTTGAAATCTCCAAACGCAATGTCAGGTTCTCCTAGCTCATCCAACCATCGGATAAACTGGTCCTTGGTATAGCCAGGTCGAAAGTAAACTCCAGCGAGTACCTTCTTTGTCCCTTTCTCCCAATACCCAATCTGAGCACTGCCTTCCCCGTGTCCTACCACCTCAAACAGCCCACAAATGTGGGACCGAATAAATACCTCAACGCCTGACCTTTTAACAAAGGAAAACAAATCTCATCCATCAACATCTACTGGTACATATTGTCCCTCTCGATCAACAAGAGGTTCAATAATAAAAAACAAATCAACAAAGGAAAACAAATCAAATGCCAGCACCCGATTCCGACTATTCCTCCCCACGTTTAATGCCATTGTCGTAATAAGCATTAAAAGGGGGCTTCGACTGATCCACTTGGGCCACAAGGGCCAGAGGCATAGGCGGAGCCAGTATCCGGATCCCGGGTAACCCAACTCATTTCCTCATCCCGGGGCTTGGTGGCGGTACCAGCCTTAGTCTCTAAAATCCCACGTGCCGGGGAGGGGGAAGGCCGTTCCGGTTCCTTACCTTTAGCCTTTTCCGACTTACGATGGGGGGGTCTCCTCTTCCTCGTCGCTGCTGATCTCAACCAGCCTGGGTGTCGGGGGCCTTCCAAGGCTGCAGCTTCTTCTCTCCTATTTCTTTCTGCCCTCTTGCCCTGTTGTTCCAGTTTTTGATGGGTTCCTTCATGGGTCTTGTCGGTGTGGCCGTTCCTTGTCCAGTAGGCGAGGAAGGTGGAGTCGGGGATGACGATTTGATACCTGAGCATCGCTCATATCCTGTGAAGTGGTCCATCCGGTCACATAACCAACACTGTCTCCTGGTATGTCCACAGGCCTGCCCCACCCCTCCGGGACAAGCTAGCTTGCTACACATGTGTTCCTGAGAGAGGTGCTCTCCGAAACAGAATCGGCACCGAGGGGGACGGCCGCATGTTGCCTCGAAGTGGCCAGTTTCCAGGTACCTACCACATACCGTAAGGGGGCGATGCTCTTCAAAAACTCTGACATTGCGGGCTCCTCCACGCAACCAAATCTTTCCCTCTGCCAATCTTTCCTTGATGGCCTCATTATTCTCTACCACGAAGCGGATGCTACAGCTTGTAGCATTGGCCTGCCTCATGGCATGTATGGATCCCATGATATCAGGTCGGGAAACAGTGACTACACCAGTATTGGATTGCTTCAGGTCAGTGCGAAAGCCATCAAAAGCCGCGCTTCCAGTCCATCCTTCCACCCTCTAAATCGATCCCTGTCCTGTGTCAGCAAGTGGAACACCGGAAACAAAAACCGTCACCTTTTCCAGATTCCTCTGGAATTCGAATTCCGGGAGTGACAATTCCCTAAGCCGATCGAGCCTGGCCTTGTCCAACCTGTTGCCTAGCTCTGTCATGGAGTGTGCCGCCAAAGTCAGGAAGATGCATCCAATTTCCGGCCGGACATGCCCTGCGCGAATATAAGGAGTGTTTCCCCAAATCTTTTCCTGGTTGGAAAAGGTCCCATTGATTCGATTTCGGATTGCCTCAATATCTACACCTTCTGGCAGGGCAACCTTCTTTCGAGTGGCGAAGCGCATGGTAATGTGCGTCCCTCTAGCATTCGGCGTTGGCGATGAGCGCGGTGGTGGTAGTACCGAGTTCAGTGGATCTGGGGGTCCCATTGGTACCCGTCAGTATTCCTGTTGTGTCTGAGCCATGCCTACCTTGACGTTGGCCAGGGCTGCTAGCCCGGATTGAGCCGCCGTAGTGACTGGTGCCACAACCTTCGGAGCCGATTCCTGTTTATCAGCCTTCCCCTGAGTCTTGGCCGAGGTCGCCGCCTCTTTTTCTTCACTAGATCCTCTGGCAGCCTTTCTTCTCCTTCTAGCAGCACCACTCAGGCGTCTGCCCCGTTTCCTTCATTCTTTCTTCTCATCTTCTTCCCCCTCCTCCTCCTCTTTCCAGTGAACAGACTTGCCTTTGCCTCCACGGGCTACTCGCAAGACTACCCCCCCTTCACTGGAGGAGCTGCCGCTGCTGCTGGACTGGTGGGATGAGGCTGCTGATGCGGGCTGGGTAGCACGTACTCGTTCCTGTGGGCCAGCAGGGGGTTTGGACACGTATGCCATTTGTTTTACTACCTCTGTAAAAGAGGCCTTAGGAGTAGGAGCCTCCGTAGAGGCCTCCTTTCTCTCGGGGGTAGGGGATGGTATAGTCGGCTCTGAAGAGACAACGGAGGTGTTGCGAGGTACAGCAGGGGACCGGCGGCGGGGGGACAACTTTACCTGAAGGACTTCAATTTCCTCTCCTTGCCTGCTAACGATATCAGTCAGTGCCTTTACTGCCCATTCCAAGACATGGACTCGACTCCAGTAGTTTATCCCGTTCCTTGAACCTTCATCGTCAAAGGTGGGGCCACTGTTCATCCAAGTTCGTACGTCCTGTACCGTATCATCTTCTATCAACCCGGATTCCGACGAGAGCAGAGGTTGAGTATTGCCAGACTGGATGTCCTCTAGGCCTTCCAACATTGACCCGATTACACTACCTGAGCGGGGTCCAGGAGAGGGGGTCCTACCAGCATCCAGCATCTCACAGACACCTGCCATAATCGAGTCCGCCTGGGCCACTATAGTGTCGGCGTCCTCAGGTTGGGTTTCTGAGAGCTGGACTTCCAGTGGGTTTGAATCGCCACTGGGGGCTTCTGAGGGACCTTCTAGTTGGCCTTCGGAAGGTGACACCCATCGTCCAACAATAGGTGGAGGTGATGATTCCATGGCTAGTGAGGGAGCGTGTAAGCTGTCGCCCAAACCAGTTGCTTCTGAGTTGCGCCCATCGTCCAGTTCCATAGGGGTGTCCATGGCCAGCACCTCAGAGGTGGGCAGGACATCCTCAGTCATTAGCGGGGATGGAGAAGGAGGTTTGGCCTCGATTGTTGATGGGAGTACCACAGGCGGAGGGATGGCTAGGCACCCTTAGTGAACGCCTAGGGGTAGGCCGAGAAGAGCGGGGACAATCTGTTTTTTCCACCCCTCATCAACGTTGATAGCCCTCAAAAATTGAGGTCCAAGGTGAGGAACAGCAGATCACTTAGCGCGAGATGCCAACCGTGTCCAGCGGCGTGTTCCCAAGGCAGGAGGGTTGTAATCCTCGTCATCAGAGTCATCCAGCTTGAACTTCGGGATCTCGTAAAGAGCCCTTTCACCTGAAGACATTCCTGCCAGAAAGGAGGGAGTCGAGGAACCGGTCCCGGCATTGTGGGCCTGGCGGAGGAAGCTGGGCATCTTGCTTTGGACAGCCCTAGCGAGGGGAGGAGTAGCAGACCAAGAGCTGGCCTCAACAGTGGTTGCAGTCGAGTTGTTCTTGGCGGAGGGGATGGAAGATTCAGGGACCACAGCCTGAGAATCTTTGGAAGGGGAAGGTGCGGGGGCTGGAGAATATTCCGAACTATGGTCCGAATTGAACCAAACGAAGAATCCTGTGGTAGTGTCCTTGTTCAAGCCACATGTGGCTGAACAGCCTTTCCCGATCAGGAAACCTCTCACTAAAACCTCCACTTCTTTCATCGTGGCAACGGTCACGTCAGCGACCGTTTGCCGCACCAAATCATGAAACTGCGGGTTAACCGCATTCTGACACCCGTGGCAGTGGTGGAACTGTAAAAACTTAAAGTTTCCTCTGGGTGCAACATAAGACCGTGTAGTTGTAGAGATGAGGCCACGGTCGGCCTCAGTAGCGGGCGCGAGAGACAAGGCCATACGGGCTGTCTCAAGCTCGGAGGAGGGGTTGGAGTCGAACCGAACAGGAGACGACATCCTCGAAGGGGGGGAGAATCCATGGAGGAGGAGGCTGTCAAAGACGCCATCCTCGCCCAAACTCTACTCAGTGATTACCGGGACCAGGCCATGGATATCTCACACTGAGGTATGTTCTAAGCGAGAACAACTACTGCTAACCGACCGCCCAAAACAAAAAACACAAACAACAGCAGATGAAGTATTTATCGCGAGCGAAATAAGGTACAGTATTGGTTATGCTCACTTCCGACACGGAGTGCAAGAAGTAGGAAAAGTACTTAGAATTCAATCTAATTTTATTTATACTAGTACCGCCGACACCGGCATACGACCAGTCTCCCCCTCGCCCCATAAAACAAACTATCTAAAATACACTACCGCAGACCATTCCGCCTCGCAATCACTCCCCCCAAACATAAATCCAAAAATCACTACCTATATGGGCTCACGGGCGCTCGCAGCAACTAGTGCTGCCCCGGATTCACGCGTCTTCCCATCTCGCTTCCCAGCCACCTCCTCATACCCTCCCCCCTATCCACCTCCAACACAATCTGACCCACATACTCCACAAACGAAACATACAGTCTATCCCAACATCCCTCCGTCCTTTTATAATGTAGTCCCAAGTCCACGTACCCTTCGGCCAAAACCGTCCCACAAAATAAACAATGCTCCTCCTTTAGCAATCCTTTTGTCTTGGCCCACCGCAAAACTACCGACGTCCGAGTTGCGAGGTCCAGCTCGTCCCACCGCTGGTGTCGAGAATGCCAAAACCAGTCGTGACACGTTCGTAAGCAGCGGGGCTTTTTTTCAAAGTGTTCGGAGAAGGTGACCCGTTTCTGGGTGGGCGTCGCCGAAATCACAGCCCCACAGCAGGGACAGTCGCAGCGTCGTTGGTCGGGCAAGAAAAACCACTTCTTCGGCATGGTAATCAGTCCTGGCAGAACGCATCCGCTACCATCATGTTTTTTCTCGCAGCGGGTACAGGTCCTGGGATCCTCCACCGTCGCCAACCGACCACTTCTTTCCACCATTAGTGTGCCGTCAAAAGGGTTTCCTGCCACTACCAACTCCCCATCCACCATCTCAATATGGCGGGGAATCCCTAGGCCTAACCATCTGTGACTCACCCACCAGGATTTCCACCGCGATATTGCCGAGTCTTTATACAAGTCCTCATCAGCAGAGCGTCCCCAGACCAAGCCTCATACCAAAGGGTCCCATAGCATAGCTGGGGCACTTAGTCTAGTGGTGTCTGTCATCCTTTCCTTCATATCTGTCATGCCCAACCAAACCAGTCCCGCTGCGAATTCTCAGTAAAACATAGGAGTCCATACGGGTGAGGCCTCGAAGATGTCGAGGTGCCCTAGGTTCGCGAGCATAATACCCGTGTCCTTCCCTGTCGTGCCACGAACCCCACTCTGCTTTTCGCAATTCTCGGGCCAACGCCGCCTGCCCGATTCCAAAGCTAACCCCTTCCCAAAGCAGGGGGCGCAATGGACGACCTACATATGCCTTAGCCTTCTGGTCCACCGTCTCATTGCCATCAATGCCCATGTGCCCCGGAACCCAGCTGATGTTGACGTGGCTAAACTCATTAAGTAGTGGTGCCATGACTTCCCACAGCTCAGCCGAATAACCTTCCGAGAACATTCCATCTACCAGGGCGAGAGCAGGAACGCAGTCCAGAAACACATGGACCGGGCGCTTCTTGGCCATCCCTCGGGCATATCGAAGTGCACATACAACCGCAAACAGCTCGCACTCCACAATACTCCAAGACGGGGGAACCGAGCACCCGTCTACACAGGTTAGAGCCCCTTTCTCCAATACCGCCCATGCCACACCAGCCCCTTCAGAGGACTTTGACCCATCCATGTATATAACCACATCCGAGGATCTGCAAAGGCCCAAGTACTGCGAACGGTGTCGCGCAGCCATCACCGCTTTGCCTTTTCCGATCGTAATCGTGGGGCGGCGGGTGAGCTCCTTGTCTGAAGTCTGTCGGTGTGCCACCATTCCTTCCTGCTTCCAGTCATGCCGTATCTCACCGAACCACAGGTGTCGATCAGAGTACCGGTAGTTAATAAACCGGCTGTAGCATCTCCTCTGCAGATACCTTCCTTGGACGGCAACAGGTGGCGTGCCGAACTCAGCCAGCAGTATATTGTTTGCCAGCCTCATAGGGGTCCGGAAAACCGACCGAAGGCAGTCGTTGACGTGGACCTGAATCTGTTTCACATACGACCCATGGTCGGTTACAAATTCAAGCCCGTAGTATACGGTTGGAAGGTAGGCTGCCTGCACCAAACGGTAAGTCTCCCATGCCCCAAGCCCCCCAACACTTCCGAACCTTCTTCCTAAAGCCAAAATCCTCCTCCTGACACCCAACCCCCTTTCCAACCAGTACTTTACATGAGAAGGAAAGTTAAGAAATACATTAAACCTATACCCCAGAACCCGTAAATCCTCAGAAGACAAAACCATTTCTCCCAACAACTCCATACCTCCCCACGTCCTGTCCCCAAACCCGATCCACTGGGTCTTGAGGGCACTAAATCCCATCCCCCTAGCCCTTGCTATGCGATCGCAGTCTGCAAAAATTTCTCCCGCATGGTAACGGGCAGCGTTGCATGAATCTGCAGCCACCATGATGACCCCGTCATCAACGTATGAGATCACCAAATGTCGGAGCCCAGGGGAGTAGCGCATTCGCGGTGTGAATATATCCGCTACGTAGGCCCCGAAGAGAAATGGGGAGAGGGGCGAGCCCTGCAGCACCCCTTTGCTGACATAATAGGTCTTGGAGATGCATCCATTAAAACGGAAACGAATCGACCGACAGGAAGTCCACCTTCGTACCCAGTGGCACAGGTTTGACGGACACCCCCGGGCGACCAGGAAGTCTGACAGAAGGTCAACATCAATGTTATTGAATCCTCCTTCAATGTCCATGGACAAGATCAGCCGTTTATAGCCCTCATTGTGCCGTAGGAACTCAAAGACCACCGCCATGGCATCGTGAACCCCTCTCTTCCGGCAAGAACCAAACTGCGTCTCCCCCAGGTCAAGACACGTAGCTAATCTTAACAGGACTATGCGTTCCGCAACCTTCACAGGGGTCGGGAGGAGGTGTACCATTCTCCATGACTTGACGACATCGTACCTGGGCTTGTCAATCTTCGGTATGAGCACCACTTCTGCCCTATGCCAATCTAGAATATCGTGACGCAGCCCGTAGTCAACCAGACATCGCAAAGTTGTTGTATCCCTCTGCTTCCAGAATCGTATGAAAGGATACCAAATATCGTCCTCGCCTGGGCCCGTGTTCGTAGGGGACCTAGCAAGGGCGATCTCCATTTCCTGAGCACTATCCATGTCAATGATGGAGTTCTCCCAAGGGGCAGGACCGCCAGGGGATAGCTGTTGTGCAATCAGGTCGCTGATGTCGAAATGTGTAGTGGCGTGGGACCCATCTGGTCTGGCCATGGAGGGAAGCGTTCGCTTGGCCTCCAATTTTCGTGCTAGCTGAAAAATGTCTGGGTCCTGACTCTCAGCTATCTTGGTCCTGATGTGTTCGAACCTGGCCCTCAACAGGCAAGCCCGGTAAACACTCCTGACCAGTTTGTAGTCCTCCGTCCGCTCCGCCTTGCGTTTGGAGTACCGTCTTAGCCGAGCTACATCCAACCTCATCGTTTCCAACTCCGGTGTCCACCACTCGCACCGACCTCTGCCAATGGAGGCCCGCGGGAGTGCGTCCACCACACGCCTCACCCCTTCCCACAACCTCTCATCTTCCACCTCTTTAAGGGCATCCAGCTGCTTCCCAACCTTTTCCCAGACTGCTTTCTTCCAAGCCGGTCTTCGACGCATAATGTTGTTAGGAAGGTCCACTTTCAGCTTAAGGGCTTGAGCACTATGCTCACAGCCAGCGCTGTCCCTGTATCGATGTTGGACATATGGTGCCCGGTGCAGGCAAAGGTCGATTCGGGAAATATCTCGAAAGGTTGGCACTGTCGGAGGTACCATATTCATATCACGTGTCGGGGCCGTGAACCACTGTTTCAGCCACCGTCCGCCCGTATTGTTATGGTCCGCGTTGGGGTCCCAGTCTTGATGTCTTGCATTGAAGTCCCCGAACGCGATGTCAGGTTCCCCAAGCTCATCCAACCACCGTAAAAACTGGTCTTTGGTATAGCCCGGTCGGAAGTAAACTCCAGCGAGTACCTTCTTTGTCCCTTTCTCCCAATACCCAATCTGCGCACTGCCTTCCCCGTGCCTCACCACCTCAAACAGCCCACAAACGTGGGACCGTACAAATACCTCAACACCTGATCCTCTAACAAAGGAAAACAAATCCCATCCATCAACATCCACTGGTACATGTTGTCCCTCTCGATCAACAGGAGGTTCAATAATAAAAAACAAATCAACAAAAGAAAACAAATCAAACGCCAGCGCCCGATTCCGACTGCTCCTCCCCACGTTTAATGCCAATGTCGTAATAAGAATTAAAAGGGGGCCTCAACTGATCCACTCGGGCCACAAGGGCCAGAGGCATAGGTGGAGCCGGTATCTGGATCTCGGGCAACCCAACTCGTTTCCTCATCGCGCGGTTTGGTCGTGGTACCAGCCCTAGCTTTTAGAATCCCACGTACTGGGGAGGGGGAAGGCCGTTCCGGTTCCTTACCTTTAGCCTTTTCTGACTTACGGCGGGGCGTTTCTTCCTCCTCATCACTGCTGATTTCGACCAGCCTGTGTGTCGGGGACCTTCCGCGGCTGCGGCTTTTTCTTTTTCTATTTCTTTCTGTCCTCGTGCCCTGCTGTTCTGGTGTTTTGCCAGCTTCCCTGGCTGGCCCTGCCGGTGTAGTTGTTCCTTGTCCAACAGGCGAGGAGGGGGGAGTCGGGGATGACGATTTGATACCTGGGCATCGCTCATATCCTGTGAAGTGGTCCATCCGGTCGCACAGCCAGCACTGTCTCCTGGTATGTCCACAGGCCTGACCGACCCCTCCGGGACAGGCCAGCTTACTGCACATGTGTTCTCGAGAGAAGTGTTCTCCGAAGCAAAACCGGCATCGAGGGGGGCGGTCACATGTCGCTTCAAAGTGTCCAGTTTCCAGGCACCTACCACATACCTTAAGGGGGCGATGCTCTTCAAAAACTCTGATATTGCGGGCTCCTCCCCACAACCAAATTTTCCCTTCTGCCAGTCTTTCCTTGATGGCCTCATTATTCTCCACCATGAAGCGGATGCCGCAACTTGTGGCATTGGCCTGCCTCATGGCGTGTATGGATCCCATAATATCCGGCCGGGACACAGTGACTACACCAGTATTGGATTACTCCAAGTCAGTGCGAAGGCCATCGAAGGCCGCGCTTCCAGTCCATCCTTCAACCCTCCAAATCGATCCTCGTCCTGTGTCAGCAAGCGGAACACCAGAAACAAAGATCTTCACCTTTTCCAGATTCCTCTTGAATTCAAACTCCGGGAGTGACAATGCCCTAAGTAGATCGAGCCTGGCCTTGTCCAACCTGTTGCCTATCTCTGTTACGGAGTGTGCCACCAAGGTCAGGAAGATATATCCAATTTCCGGCCGGACATGTCCTGCGCGTATATAAGGAGCATTTCCGCGAATCTTTCCCTGATTGGAAAAGGTCACATTGATCCGATTTCGGATTGTCTCAATGTCGACGCCCTCTGGCAGGGCAACCTTCTTCCGGATGGCGAAGCGCATGGTGATGTGCCTTCCCCTAGCATTCGGGGTTGGCAACGAGCGCGGTGGTGGTGGTACCGAGTTCAGTGGGTCCGGGGGTCCTATTGGTACCCGTCGGTATTCCAGTCGTGCCTGAGCCGCACCTATCTTGACACTGGCCAGTGCTGCCGGCCCAGATTGAGCCGTTGTGGCAACAGGTGTCGTAACTTTGGGGCCTGATTCCTGTTTATCAGCCTTTCCCTGGGTCTTGGCTGGGGTCGCCACCTCCCTTTCATCACCAGATTCTCTGGCAGCCTTTCTTCTCCTTCTAGCAGCACCACTCAGGCGCCTGCCCCACTTCCTTCGTTCTTTCTTCTTATCTTCTTCCTCTTCCTCTTCCTCTTTCCAGTGAACAGTCTTGCCTTCTCCTCCCCTGGCTACTCGCAAGACTACCCCTCCTTCACTGGAGGAGCTGCCGCTGCTGCTGGACTAGTGGGATGAGGCCGCTGATGTGGGCCTGGCAGGACGAACCCGTTCCTGCGGGCCAGCAGGGGGTTTGGGCACGTATGCCATTCGTTTTACTACCTCTGTGAAAGAGGCTTTAGCAGCAGGAGCCTCCGTAGAGGCTTCCTTTCTCCCAGGGGTAGGGGATGGTGTAGTCGGCTCCGAAGAAACAACGGAGGTGCTGCGAGGTATAGCAGGGGGTGTGCGGCGGCGGGGGGACGACTTTACCTGAAGGACTTCAATTTCCTCTCCTTGCCTGCCCACAATGTCGGTTAGTGCTTTTACTGCTCGTTCCAAAACATGAACTCGACTCCAATAGTTTATCCCGTTCCTTGGACCATCGTCATCAAAGGTGGGGCCACTGTTCATCCAAGTCCGTACATCCTGTATTGTATCGTCCTCAATCGACCCAGACTCCGAGTAGAGGAGGGGTTGAGTATTACCAGACCGGATGTCCTCCAGACCTTCCAACATGGATCCGATTATACTCCCTGAGCGGGGTCCAGGCGAGGGGGTCTTACCAGCATCCAGCATCTCACAGACACCTGCCATGATCGAGTCCGCCTGGGCCACTACCATGTCGGCGTCCTCAAATTGGGTTTCTGGGAGCTGGACTTCCAATGGGGTTGAATCACCACTGGGGGTTTCCAAGGGGGCCTCCAGTTGGCTTCCTGGAGGTGACATCCATCGTCCAGTAACAGGCGGAGGTGACGACTCCATGGCTGATGAAGGGGCGTGTACGCTGTTGCCCAAACCGGTCGCTTCCGAGTTGCGTCCCTCATCCAGTTCCATAGGGGTGTCCCTGGCCAGTACCTCAGAGGTGGGTAGGATATCCTCAGTCATTAGAGGGGATGGAGAAGGGGGTGTGGCTTCAATTGTTGATGGGAGCATCACAGGTGGGGGGATGGCCAGACGCCCATGGTGAACACCCAGGGGTAGGCCGAGAAGAGCGGGGACAATCTGGTTTTTCCGTCCCTCATCAACATTGATAGCCCTTAAAAATTGAGGACCAAGGAGAGGAGCAGCAGATCGCTTAATGGGAGATGCCGACCATGTCCGGCGGCGCGTTCCAGAGGCAGGAGGGTTGTAATCCTCGTCATTAGGGTTGTCCATTTTGAACTTCGGGGTTTCGTAAAGAGCCCTTTCGCCTGAAGACATTCCTGCCAGAAAGGAGGGAGTCGAGGAGCCGGTCCTGGTATTGTGGGCCTGGCGGAAAAAGCTGGGCATCTTGCTTTGGACAGCCCTAGCGAGGGGAGGAGTAGCAGACCAAGAGCTGGCCTCAACCGTGGCAGCAGTCGAGTCGTCCTTGGTGGGGGGGATGGAGGATTCAGGGACTACAGCCTGAGAATCTTTTGGAGGGGAAGGTGCGGGGGCTGGAGAGTATTCCGAGCCATGGTCTGAATTGAACCGAACGAAGAGTCCTGTGGTAGTGTTCTTGTTCAAGCCACACGTGGCTGAGCAGCCTCTCCCGATCAGGAAACCTTTTACTAAAACCTCCACCTCTTTCATCGTGGCAACGGTCGCGTCAGCGACCGTTTGCCGAACCAAATCGTCAAACTGCGGGTTAACCGCATTCTGACACCCGTGGCAGTGGTGGAACTGTAAAAACTTAAAGTTTCCCCTGGGTGCAACATAAGACTGTGTAGTTGTAGGGACGAGGCCACGGTCGGCCTCAGTAGCAGGCGCAAGAGACAGGGCCGCACAGGCTGTCTCAAGCGAGGAGGAGGGGTTGGAGTCGAACCGGACGGGGGACGACATCCTCGAAGGGGGGGGAGAATCCGTGGAGGAGGAGGCTGTCGAAGATGCCATCCTCACCCAAACTATACTCAGTGATTACCGGGACCAGGCCACGGATATCTTACACTGAAGTATCTTCTAAGCGAGAACAACAACTTCTAACCGACCGCCCGAAACGAAAAACACAAACAGGTAACAGTAGATGAAGTATTTATCGCGAGCGAAATAAGGTAAAGTATTGGGTGTGCTCACTTCCAACACGGAGTGCAAGAAGTAGGAAAAGTACTTAGAACAAAGCGTGAAGAACCTATCCTCCTTGGCCGCATCGGCCTCCTTATATAGTATTCTTCCCGTCCGTAGTCATGTCACCCAAAGTGGTCACATGTGCAAAACCAAATCATAACAAACTAGTCATCTGACCAAAGTGGTCACCTGCTCAAAACCCATGACCTCATAACGAGGTCATGTGTAAAAACTCATAAACCAATCATAACGCAATAAACAAGTCATATGACTCGACTGAGTCATATGCATGAAACCCATGACCTCATAACGAGGTCATGTGTGAAACATAAATCATATGCGCAAGGCTTACCTGTAAGGCACACTCGTAAGGCATACTTGCCAGGTGCACATCCCATGATTCATATTTGAGCCATGTGTAAAAGTATCACAAATCCCACACATAACAAATCATATGACTCAACTGAGTCATATGTGTGAAACAATACCATACCTGTGACTCATAACCATGTGTTACATGAAAACCTTTTTCATGCCAAGCCATGTTCGTGACATAGTCGGAAATTGCCCGACAGACTGGATTTCCTCAATAAACTGTCAGTGATTAGTGGAGAATCAAGCAGCCACACCGTCAACACCACCACCCTTATCGCCCCCACTACCTCTCAGAACACAATATATGATGCCTGATCTTCCATCTCCAAAAGGACTGGGATGGGTGATGACTCTGCTGGCGCAAGTTGGGGCAGGAGGCAGGATTAAGTACTTCCGTGACCACAATTAAGCAAGCTTTGCAGAGGGAGGGTTACTCTTGCTGCAAGGCTTGTAAAAAGCCTTTTGTTAATCGAAAGAATCGGCAGAAGCGTAAAGCTTATGCTGATGAATATATGTATAAGCCAATTGAGTGGTGGCAACAGTATATGTTTTCTGATGAATGCACTTTTAATACGTCTCCAAGAGGAAGTATTTGGGTCACTCAACTTCCGATCGAGCGCTCCCGTGACCACTGCATGCAGCATAGTTTCCATAGTGGGTGTGCATCCATTATGGTCTGGGGTGCCCTCAGCTATGGTTGGAAGTCTCCTCTTGTCTTCCTCCAAGGTACAGGACCAAAGGGGGTAATAGCAAAAGATTATTCACAGCAGGTCCTCGAGCCCATTGTTGCTTCGGCTTTCATAAATCTCCTTGAGTATAATGCCTCCCCAGAGGCCCAGTATATTGAAGACCAAGCCCCAGTCCATGGAACTGGTGGGATGTTGGGGGAGACCAAAAGCATTCTAGGGATTCCACTACACGATCGGCCACCTTCATCGCCGGACCTCAATTCCATCGAGAATGTGTGGCGAATACTCACACAAAGGATCAAGGCATGGGAGACCTTTCCTTGAAATATTGATCACTTGAAAAAGGCTGTTCATGAAGAGTGGGATCATTTACAGCCATCTGCATGGAACCACTATATAGATAGTATGCCCGTACGGCTAGTGCAAGTCAAGGAACGGAAAGGGATGCAAACGGAGTTTTAATTCATTTTTTATATTCTTATTCATCTTCTCTACTCTACTTGTTTTTTTGAATTTTTCTACCACTTCTGTTATTGAGTTATTGTGGTTTCTTTAAAATGGTTGACCGTTCATGAGATGAGATTTGTTGTTGCTACCGGTGATTTTTGTCGCCAGCCTCGTACTCATCATCCGGTCTTGACAAATATCTGCGGGTGACGAACAGGTATTAGCAGGCATTTTTTGTTACTCTACTCGATTTTTTGCTGGCAGAATACCCCTGTTCATCACCCGCTGATATTCGTCAAGACCTGATGAAAGACTGTACTCGGACATTTGACTTTGAAATGTTATTGTATGGGCGCACTGATGTGCACAGCCAGTTGGCCATACAAAATCACCCTGCTCTCTCCCTGAATTATCCCTGAATTATCCCTGTTTTCCTCCTAAAATTTCGGGTACTTCTTGCCCGAGACGAGTACAGTGTCCCATCAACCCCCTCCTGCCTGATACAATTGGCAGTACCAACATTCCAGCCCTTCCACATCTCTGTCTGACACCGACCTCAACACCAGCGCCAGACGATATTCCTCATCAAACATCGCCCACCTCATCACCCTGGACCAAAAGCCATCCCTCAACCGGTGAAACCGCTTCAATGCCCCAGCTGCAGAGGGGTCGAGTTTGAACGGTGAATCAGGATTACAAGCCTACGAGACGAACTTTTTTCGAAAGCCCACTCAAATGCACATGATCCCCCTTGGAAATGCGGTTGAGTAGTAGGGTACACCACCATATCTTCGTAAAATAACCTTTAGGGTCTCTAATACAAGTATCTAAGTTAGGTGCTTTCGTTCAATAAAGTAGTGGTTTGAGCTCTTTTGTTAACCGAACACACCAATCAAAAATTTACTGGAACAACATAGAATGATGCCGGTGCATTGCTGATCGCAGTAGGACATACTTGATAATCTTTTTGTGCATGGACAGAGTTCATGGTTCTTGCACAGGCCACAGTCCACTCAGCGATCGCTCTCTCCAGAAACCAAAGTGATGGGCTGGGCATACTTGTATACACAGGTACCAGAGTTAGTCCATGAACACTTCCACTGACCGGCTGTAGACTCTATTCAGATCTCCTTTACTAATCAAATGTATGGTACAAACTCAGAAAGCAAATTACCATCAATCGCAGGCAGAGGAAACAGAATGATAGAGAAAAACACTAAAGTGTCGGTAAGTGAGGCAAACTCGAGTTTTACTGGCCAAATTACGTTTGTCTAACCATATGAACAGGCAATCTTAGCTAGAAGATTCTTGGTGGAAAAAGGTCACCCTTGTACTCTCCTGATGTTTGTGAACACAACTGCTATTACATACCATCAAAATTCAGCTTTTTTGCCCTGATCTTGGCATCATGCAATAGCAGTTGTGTTCACAAACGTCAGGATATTACGAGTACTCATAACTTAAGATTTTTTCTTTCGCTTGGACAATGAGTCAATTTTTGTATCAGCGATTGGTGTTGCATACAGGTAACCTAGGCCAAACCAGTGGAGCAATGTCAATTCTGAATCGGCAATTCGGCTGCAAGATTGGCTTTACACACCTAACCTAGGTCAAACCAGACCATATTTTGACTTTGATTCTTTGAATCACGTGACGGGACAAATGAAGAAGGCTGGAAAGAGGGTGCATGGCCAGTGCAAGTTTCTACTAGGGGCTGAAAAAGATTTGTTGAACTCTTGGCAGTATTTACTATGATTTAGCGCTAAGAGTTTTGACAGATCTCTTTCCAACCCCTAGAATACTAGGAGTATTCGAAGTTAGAAAAGAGGGAAAATTCTTAGTTTACTTTGCTGTTTCATGTGTTACAATCTGAGGTGATCGAAAGTTTCAAATTCCTTGGCTTTGAAGAGCTTCGGACAAACAAATATCTCTATTCGCCCAGGGTTGTTGTTGAAAGCCAATCCCTCGTCCCGGCATTTAATCCAATGAGGACGAATCAGAACCACCGCTGAGGAATTCGAAATCTTTTCGGAATGAATCGCGTTCCTTCTCCCCTCCAATTTGCGGTCTCTGGTACCCTTCGCCGGGGATATTCTTCCAATCCCCGTACGCACAACTGAAAGGGGGAGGGGCCTGGCAGATTCCCAGCATGCCATCCCCACTCACCACATTATCGTATGCCAGCAAAACAAGCTCTCGGAGCTTCATGGTTTGGTGGGGGGCGCAAGGACGGACCAGTGCCGGGTCTTCGTACGGACGCGTCTTTCTACTCTCGGGTCGTACGTGCAGTTGTCTCTCCCAGGCTAGGTCAATGCTTCACCGGCATCCATTAGCTACAGATCCGCAGACGCATCGATAGAGGGAACCCTTACTGTACATTCTTCGGGCCTTGCCTTCCAGCCCACCTAGACGCTGTGAGGACTTTTTTCCCCGGGGGAAAACAGGAATTGCTAATTGGCGATTTCCCTCGCCTGGAGGGAGGCGACTCACTTTGTAACCAAAGCTCAGGTCCCAAGATAATCAAACCCTTCTGTTTCCGCGACATCTCCGTCCCAAACCCTTTCGGTTCAAAATGCATGCTATATTCGAGCGGGTATAACTCAGCGCCCTTCCTCCCAGTACCCACCCCCCTCCCCTTTGAAGCTCTCCAACGCTTGTACTCCTCCGCGGTAAGGCAGTTGAAATCCGGAGGAAACCTCCGCAAGTCACTCGTAATCTGCTTGACGTTTGGATATTCCGGGTCCCTATCCGCATCCCATGGGCCGTCGTCAAAAGTGGCCAAGTATCTTTCCATCTCCTCAACGCTTTTGCTCACTATCGTTCGTATGGCGAGGAGCCTCTCTGGTCGAGTCCCATCATTTTCACACTCCTTTCCTCCGGCCGTAAAGTCCAGGAAAGTCGGTACCGCCATACGCCCGGGCCTAACTGCACTGGCGGGGGACGTTAATAGGTAGACCAGGCAGAGTGTAATGAGAATGGCGGATCCTCCGTTGGTAGTGATGTAATAGAGCCATCGAGGCGTCATATTCTCTCCAAGGCAGGTATTTGAAGAATCTCAGTATCGAAGCAATGTTCGTGCGTGGTGATGTTCAATTATCAGTCACAAGGTGTGCTCTTACAGTTACTTATGAGAAAGTTCCACCGACCACCGGTACGATTCTCAAGCCTACCCCAGGTGGTGAACTCCCTGGCAGGTATGATACTATATGATAAAAACAAACTCTAGGACCGGTTGCGGGTTGGGCTAAACTATGGCTATGTCCTTATTATACTTCCCTATTTCCGAGTGCGGGCGGTCCCTGGTGGGTTGACATGAGCACTTCCCGAACCCAGTGACTTTGGTCGGTATGATGGTGACAAACACTTACGCTTCGCCAACCTGGGCTACCGAACTCTGCGGGAAGTGACCACCCTCGGGGTTGTGCGGGCAATATATCACCCACCGGCCCCGCCACTTTTCCTCCATGGGAACATGGCGCAACTGGGCGGGTTGGGGGGAACAGGGATCGTTAAAAATTTACAGGTAATTTTTCTGCTACGAGTACAGTATGATATGATATATGATACCCCACTTTGACGAATTCGCTCTTCGTCCATGAAGTGCCACTGCTCTCTACCCGCCCTATTTTGTCATGCTCCTGGTGGGGAATGCGCTTGGTTTTCACCTATCCTTTTGCTGCTGGTCCTCACTAGCCCGGGGGTTTTGGAACGATGTGCAATGTACAAAGATATTAGTATAATGGGATCTAAACGCTGACTATACAGGTACTTGAGCCTGTTGACTCGAGAGCAAGACGTTTGGCAATAACTGAGCAGCGAGCACTGGGGGTAGATCTTATCTTTCTGCATTCTCTTCACACTCAAATTCGTGGGATCGATATTTCCACCAAAACTTCTGCTACCCGTCCTGTTGTTGTGACCAATCAATTCAGGCTGAACTGTCTTCCCGTTACGTGTATTGAGGCTCACAGGGACATTGGTCATAACACGGATATCGCTGCGCTAAAATACCCATTAAAGAACGCCAGAAGGTTGGAAGGCGTGACAGTAGTTATACGGCACTATGCAACTGTAAACCCATTCTTGTTCTTTTTTCCTTCACAGAAGGTTTGTAGTGTTCGACCCCACCATTTGGTATGGGCTGCGCATAACCTACCGGTAAAACACAACACCATGACCGGCAACTTGCCAATCACTTTCACGGTCAAAAAACACAGTAGATTATTAAAGCTCATACCAGCGCACGGAGAACCTCGAACCCACTGGCACCATACCGGTTCCTGTGTGTAGCCTACCGTACTTGTTACCGGTAACTACCGTCCCTTAAAGATCCCACTTGACTGGAAGGGAAGCCTACTGGTAGCTTACAAGCTCCTGCATGAGTCAGATACCCGCCAGTTATCGGGGTTTGTTTCAGATGAAGACCAACCAAGAAAATTCCTCTCCAAGTTTTTTCCTCAAGTTAACATCCCGCATCGGGTCGTGTATACTCGAGTACGAGTACAGTACAGTACAGTACTCTAGTCGTCGATAACTTTTCTTATCATGCAAGAAATCCAGCCAAATTCGTGCCCCTGCCCGATCTATTAACGACCTCAGATGCTTATATTATAAAAATTCACAAATCTCCTCCACTCTGGGCCATAAGTAAATCCGCCCAAATTCCCGGCCAGCGGCAGAATCCGGTATTCCTACATGCGAAAACAAACCTACTCCGACTTGCAGCTCCCATGAAGATCAAATCCTAGAACTCCCTTAGTTCGGAAGCTTATCAGCAATCATCACGATTTCGTGAGAGTTTTCCAGAGCAGAGTTCTATTCTCCTTAGCCGGGTCCATAGAGGAGGAAAGCGATCTGCTAAAGTTAGCTGGGAGGGGTAGGGTCCAGAAGATGATCAATAAGGGTGAAGGGAAAGAGCGCGACGGAGAGATGAGGAATAACCG
The DNA here is from genome assembly GCF_000151645.1 of Tuber melanosporum. NCBI lineage: Eukaryota > Fungi > Ascomycota > Pezizomycetes > Pezizales > Tuberaceae > Tuber > Tuber melanosporum. The sequence goes on from NW_003298930.1 coordinate 313,939, forward strand.
AAACTATGCCTTGGAAGGTAAATAAGCGTCGCACTTCAGGCGGGTACGGTACGTAAGACCCACTCGAATTTTTTTCTTCCCTTGTTCCCCCACCCCGTGACGCCACCGAATACCCCCACCATCTCCTCACTTCAAAGACCCTATCGGCACCCTGACCATATTCACTTAGCAACCGGCATTCTCTTTCTCTCTCACTATTTCTCCCTCCTTCCCCAGAATCCTTTCCCCACGAAATACTGTTCACATCCGCTCAGCCAAAATGCCACCTGCTGAATCAAATTTGCCCAACGCCTCACCGATAGTGCCGGGAAATCAGCAATTGATAGAGAGTGATAAACTTTTCGCTTCTATCAAGCCGCGGAGTAGACTGCCAACTCAGCATGACATTTCTCCGCTGCAGCCGCAGAGATCCAGGAATTTCGGCGAGAACCGTCCATATCTTGCTGTCGATGTCATTACTCCCGAGGATTCGAGGCCTTCAACACCGCATAGCTTAAAGTCTATGGTCGATTTTGACGGTCTGTCTTGGCCAAGTATGCCCACCAGACTGTTGGATTGTGTGAGCTGTCAGGCCTGACCTATGATTTATGTAGGTTTGGGAACTAGGGAGAGACTGGAGGCCACCCCTGAGGAAGCTGCTGCCAGATTGAACAAGCTTTCTGGGGCGTAAGTATCTCTCGGCCCTGCTATTAGTGTGCGCTACAGCTAATGGTAGACCCTCATTCACAGAATTAAAACAATCTTGGAATGTATCGGTGAAGACCCCAACCGCGAAGGGCTACTGGACACCCCGATGAGACATGCAAAAGCCATGCTTTACTTCACCAAAGGGTATGAAGAAAACCTGAAAAGCATTGTCAACAATGCGGTTTTTCAGGAAGACCACGACGAACTTGGTAACTTCCGTTTTCCTCCTTTATGCCTATCATTGATGCTAACAGCCATCCAGTAATTGTGAGAGACATTGAGGTGTTTTCCATGTGCGAACATCATCTAGTCCCGTTTACAGGCAAAATGCACATTGGCTACATACCTAATAACAAGGTCCTTGGGCTTTCCAAATTCGCCCGCATCGCCGAGATGTTTGCTCGCCGTCTACAGCTCCAGGAGCGCTTAACGAAGCAAGTCGCCATGGCTATAGAGGAGATTTTGCAGCCACAGGGAGTGGCAGTTGTAATGGAGAGTGCCCACCTTTGTATGGTTATGAGGGGTGTGGAGAAGACCACGGCTACAACCACTACGAGTTCTATGCTGGGCATTTTCAGAAAGAGCACAAGGACCAGGGAAGAATTCATGCATTTGGTAAAGTATAACTCCTAACCACGCCAAAAACTACCCAGCTAACTATAAACAGGCATTGAGAAATAATCGGTAAATGTGCTCATAGCAGTGCTTCCACAAACACCTTTTTTTTTATCGTCTCCTTCTGTAAAGGATTGGCTATGTGAATGTAGATCTTTTGTTGTATACTTTTTTCTTGGCTGGCTTGATTTTCAACAAAGGCTTTCTATCGGAACGATATATATGGTACTCCACCGCCTTGGGGGATGGGAGCTTCTCTTTTTTTTCTGATGTAAGGCAATTTTTTGGATGGGCTTTATTTTGGCTTTTGGGCGTTTGTTATCCCGCTGTCTTCTCGCAGGAAATGTATTAAAGCCTAGATGTAATGAATCAATGTAAACCTTACGAGTACGGAACATGGTGAACGGGTGGAACGAAGTTAACTGAAGTGAAAGGTGGTGATCCACATGAAGATCTTGCGCAGATCACTGACAGTCGAGAACACAAGCACCTGACGGTATCGGCGAGACAGCTACTTTCTGAGCCACCGGTAAAGTGAATAACGTGGATTTCTCATCCGCCATGCGCCCAATCTCGGCAGACTATGGCATTTATCTTTGGCCAAAATCGTAAGTGTTTGACTGATGGAAGTTTTGGGTTAATCCACTTGAGCATAACTCGATCTGGTATACTTGTAGAGTACCGGTATTTGTAACCCCCGATACGAGTGAGAAGGCAAGGCACTTGAGACCCGAGCACACACCCCGTATGATACTTTTGGCCAAATTCTCGCCCAATTCCTTTAGTAACCCGGCGAGCTCTACTCGAGCATAGAAGTGTGGCTTCGGAAGACTAGACGTGGGACCGCTTCTCCGAAGAAAACCGCGTACAATTTTTGATGTATCATAACAAGGACTGTCATGCTTGTATTAGGCTTAGCTTACAAGCAACACGTTGCTTCCCACCCCCGGCCAAGATAGAAGAATCGAGAACAATTACGGTATTACACCCCACCTAGACCACCTTGCTCGAGTACATTAGTCATCTCAATATATGACGCCAAGCCTAATTACATCCATTACAGTCCTCAAAATTGTCGCGAGAGAAAAAGTGGTCGATCCGATGTCTACGAGTCCTGTAGTTTTCCTGAGCCATAATAACTAATCGGATGCTAGGTTGGGCACTGCTCGTGCTGTAAGCACTCGGGGGTGGGCGGGGAGGGGCGGGGGTCCCATACGAGGGGTTGAGGAAACCTTTAGAATAGCAATGATGACGGCGGGTACCGTATTGTGCTCGAGTACTCGAGCAAATTATATTTAAGATGGATATACTTTGCCATTGCATTTTTGTATTGTATCATACAAGTACGAGTATAGTACAGACTCGGACCACGATATTGACTAGACTAGACGATATCGTATGGAGAGTAGATGATATTTGTGAAACGGATGAGATAATTTCAGGAGTCTCTGTTACGGTTATTTTCACACAAGTTTTTAGCCTATTAATTATTGGGTCAAGTTAGATGGTATTAGTACCGGTATCCTACGAGCATGATAGGACTCGGAGGTGAAATATATTTTTTAATGCTGTGCCCGATCGGGAGCATTTGAGTGACTTGGCTCGTTGGGGTTTTTTTTATTACCGATTTTGGCATATACACGCGAGTAAAGGCTAGAATGATTTCTTCCAACGGCAACAGGGGATTGGTAAATGCTCGATTTTTACTTCCCATCTCTAAGTACAGTACTCGTATCGTACTGTAACCTGCTGCGGCGTCGTATGATATCATAATATTACCGTATGATACCGGTTATTCCGGTTCGGCGATGCCAGGATAATAAATCTGATTGGAATGATATCGTAGATTTATCTATGATACACGAGTAATTAGAATTGTACAGTATGATGGTATTGTAACCGGCTTCATGGTTAACCTAGATTGACGCCCGCTGCGCGCAGCTTGTGTCGCATGGGTTGCAATGTCCCCAGAAGCACTGCAAGGGGTTTGGTGCGACATTCCCCCAGTCGATTGTAGTATCGATTGTCAAAGGACAACGCGTGTCCTGGACACCTACTTCAACCTCCAATCACCACATACACAATGGCAAACAATGGCGAGAATTCTCGCTCAATTTACCCGAAAGCCCCCGAGTTCTCCCTCTCAACCTTCTCAGTGAGTAAATCCATCAATTACCCATACAACCTTGAGGATATACACTGACGAAACTTCCAGAGCAAAGATTTCATTGTCAAGGACTTCATAGAGGGGCTCACGGAATCGAGCATTCCTATAAATCGTCGCTCCGGGACTGGGAATAGTAATGGTTGGGAACCGCAAAATTCCTTTCTTGGTGGACCTTATGCTCACCAGGAATAGCCTTCGACCCAAAACCGTATATTCGAACTTTTGAGGCGGCCCTTGGTCGGCTGAAAGATCTCGATGAGGCACTCTCCATGAGGGAATCCGAGCTCAAGGAAGGGGTTCGTCGGGCAGAAATTGATCACACTCGTACCCTCGGACGTCTGAGTCTCAAGTTCAACACCACACTTTCTGAATTCCAGCGGTTGGATACCAGCATCTCTGATGGAGGGGGCATGGCTGTTAGGATCGGGGGGCAGCTGGAACAGCTTGAAAAACAACGGCAGAGAGCGGAAGACGCTAAATTTTTGATTCAATGCTACACTGAATTCAGCAGAGGCGATATGGGCCGACTGGAAAGCTTACGAAGGACCGGGAGAATTGAAGACAGCATTCGCTGTGCGGTTGTTAGTCGACAACTGAGCTTGGTGGTCAAACGAAGCGATGGATACAGAGCAAGCAATCGTACAAAGGAATTGATTGAGGCTTTCTCGGAGACACTGGAACAGGATCTACTAAAACAATTCGATGACGCTTACAGAAAGTTCAACATTGATGCTATGAAAGTAAGATCAAATGTGGTTCAACATGAGATCTAGATGTGCTAAAAATTTTGTCCTCACAAGGGTTGCGCTAAGGTTTTGCACGATTTTAATGGCGGGAATTCCGTGATTAGCAATTTTCTCAATCAGATGGACTTCTTCATCGCTACCGGTAAAATTAACGCTGGAGAAGTTGCGATTGATGCCGACATGTATGTGGCCGACTTTCTGCCTGCCTGAGGTGGACCTTGCTGATCCTACTTTAGCGAGGAAAAGCTCTCTGATCCAGATGAGACCCCTCCAGGCTTAGAACCAAGCTTAATGGCCCTAGTAAGTGAGATCAGGGATGTGATGAAAGCGGAATCCCGAACTATCAAAGAAGTGTTCCCATTCCCGGAGCAAGTTCTTGGGACCTTTCTTCAGCGCGTGTTTCAACAGTCTTTGCAACAACGGCTTGAGATGGTGTTGGAGAAGACTTCTACTCTCTCGCACCTGGCGTTTCTACGCACACTTCAGGCTTCACGAGCATGCATCATTGCCCTTGCAGATGACCTCAAGTCCCACGGTTTAACCGAGCATCCGGGAACACTATCATCCGCTACAACGGTGCTCATCGATCAAAACGTTGAGGAGCTCTTTCTCCCACACCTACAAGTTAGAGGATATATGGAAAAAGAGAAGGAGAGTTTGGAGCAGCTTTATACCGGTTTATTATTGAAGTTCCACATGTCCCACGTTGGTTCACCGAAACACTGCACCCACTATTACTAATTACAGAATTTCGTAGGAACAACGGAAAAGGGAACAAAATCTAGGAGTCCTAGACCGACTGAAGAAATCACGCGAGAGAGCCATCGAAAAAGTTCTAGATAGTGACCTTGGAAAGTCTCAAAGCAATGCACTTAGTAGGATAATCGGATTAGACCGTACCAAGTCTGGGAAAGGAAGCCACTTATCAGATGTTATTCTCACAGATTCCGATGGCCAGCTTAATGTTGAGTTTGCGAAGAGAATGCTCAAATGGCTTGCCGAGGGTGTTGGTAGAAGCTTGGAATTGAGTACACCGGCTGATACGTAAGTCATGTGGTATCACCCGAGCCACATTGGAGTTTACTGACTTGGTATTAGACCGAAAGATGTCTCTGCTTTACTGAACATTTTAATAGACCATATGCGGACCACATACCTTGATACTGCCCTAGATGCGTGAGTTCCAAGCAATATGTCTGACCAAGAGCATTTGACTGACGAGTGAGATCTAGTGCTCTAGAAGCCGCTGAGCAGCAAACGAAGGGTGAACCGGATCTAACGTACTTTCTAGAGATTAAGCCAGCAACAACAATCATGCATTTGATGTTTTCATTCATCAACACCGCGTTAATTCCGCTTTCCCAGACATCTCTCACAACTCGGCGGGAGATGGGCAAATTGACCAATACCACCCTAATGAGCCTAGAGCAGAAGATCAACAATGTAATTCAGAGAACTATTGATGGTGTGTAGTCACAAATACCGTATAGGTGGCGGGTAGGATATTGACATACGTTCAGTTGTTCTAGCCTATATTTCGGTTCTACTGGCAAAGCAGAAAAAGCAAGATTTCAGGCCGAAGGACGATGATGTCAGCTTAACGACTCTTCAAACACCGGTTAGTATCAATAATCACAAAGTTTGGGGGTCGCACTTACAAACGCTTAAAAGGCCTGTTTATCTGTTTGCGCATTTCTCCAGAAAGTTACGGAGATCTCAAATGAATCCCTGGATGGCACGAACCTAGAATCGTTCTTAAATGAAATAGGTTCTGGTTTTAGAGGTTTGTTGCTGGACCACCTGAAGAAGTACCAGGTCAATCAGGCTGGCGGCATTATGCTTTCGAAAGATATAGCAAAGTATCAGGATGTCGTCAACAAGTGGGGCGCAGTGACAGTCAACGAGAGCTTCGAACTACTTGTTGAAATCGGAAACCTCTTTGTTGTTGGGTATGACCTATCCTTTTAAAACCTCTATTACAAGATTGTTTATGTTGACTCAACGCCTTAGACCTGCTGCTATCAAAGAACGTATGAGAGATGGGGTGCTTTCGCGCGTCAGACCGCATTTGTTGAAGCCATACTTGGTTAGGAGGGAAGATTTTACTGCCGCAGGAATCGACAAAATGGTAAGCTTCAATATCTCTAGTTATCCACTCATAGCTAATACGCTATAGCTTGTGAGCGAGTAGTGAGGATATATACATATTATTTGGGCCTTAGATTTGACGTCAATGGTATCAATTATATATACAAAATTTAGCTGTAACAACTGATAATGATAATCTCTATTTTACGAACGTCGGAAAGCCGTTCAGTTTAGTAGGCCCTTGGGCAGCCCATGTCTCAACGCATCACTTCATTAAGCGGTTTCATTAACGCGAGAATCCAAAGATACTCTATTAGGATGAGAAAACGAACATATAATCGACAACGCAAAAAGGCCCAAAAGAAAAAAAAGCCTTTATATGATACAAAAACTCCGACCCAAAATTCGTATACGAGAATGTGGAAAGAAATGTAATACCAATTTGCATAGCCTTATCTGCAACCACCCAGCCAACTATTCGCACACCCTTTGACGGGCTAGTCCCAAACCAGTTGTTCTTGTTGCCCTTTTGTCTTCCCCAGATCCTGGATGTGCTGATTTTGGGTCTTTCTTTTTTGTCTATCCAACTCCGACCCTAACTTTCCCGTCCCAGCCCTTTTTTTCGAGCGTTCCTATCGGGCATCAAGTTAGCGCCAGAGCATCAGAAACATCGTCGACAATCAAACCTCAGCAGCCAACGCTGCAGCCGTCCGTGGGTCCAACTGCTCTCCAGCGGCAGCTCCAGCTTCTGCACTTCCTCCTTCCGAGCCTCCTCCTCCTCCTAAAGTTCGGCCGGCCCCACTAGCGATCTTAGGTTTCTTGCTCGTAAGTGGTATTTTGCTAGCCGCCGCCGTTGGTGGCGCGCCGGAACCGAGGACTCTGCCGTTGGGGAGCGAAGAGCCGGATTCTTTACCGCAAAGATTTCCCATGATGGTGGACGACTAAAAAGAGGTTTGAGCGGATGATCGAACAGCTAGAGGTTATAGGGTTGAGGTCGTGGGAGGGAAATGCAGGCTGAAGGGTGGACGAGACAGCTATCTAGTGGTGGGGCTTGGAAGTGCAAGGGCTGTGTGGATGCTTGTATTCTCGGCGGAGGAAACCGAACTATAGAATACCGTAATCTACTCGGGTTTGGCAACCTGGCAGTGTTTACAGTGCTTGGTTTTTTCTTTCTAGGGTGAGGGGGGAGGAGAATAAGATTACAATGACTTCACTAGGCATTCTAACTTCATAAGATTGAAAATTCATTGCCGTGAGTGATGCTGGAATCTAACGAGTTGAATCGCATTGTCATATTGGCGAGTGATGATGCATGCCCTCTAGCGCGGCATGGCTGCGATGGCCAATGCCATGCTACGCAACAGGTCACCTTTGAGCCTCAACAACTGGTTCTGTCTCCGGAAGCGCAACAACGGCTTTTGCTTCGACGATCCACAACAGCTTCACCATGGCGTTAAGTTCGGTTAGTATTCTTGCCGGTCCAGCGATACTTCCCTTTCTCTCACACTTACAGAGACTAACGATTCGCAGTGGAAATCATTCAACTTCTTCATAGTAACGCCTGTCAAAGCTCTCGATGACACCGACAACGCACCTCCGCTGTTTGAGGTATTTGACCCTCCTCGTTACCATACCTTCCTCGACTGGGGGCCTGACAATTGATTGCTGGGACAGGGCGCGGATATCACAGCTTTAACGTCCGGGTCTGATACTCTGTTCATTGGAACTTCGGTTGGGATCGTACATGTGATCAATTCGGCGTTCAAGATTGTCAGGTCGTTTCCGACGTACGAGAATGACTCCGAACATGTGGGGAGTATTCGGCATATCAAGCAGGTGGAAGGAACGAAATTACTTGTTACGGTTAGCGAGGACTTGAGCACCGAGCCCGTGCTGAAGGTGTGGGCTTTAGATAAGACGGAGAGGAAGACGGGGTCACCGCGGTGCCAGAGCACAGTTACAATTCAGAATGGTCGACGACAGTTTCCAGTTAGTTGTGATATTTACAAAAGTATTCGAAAGGGCCTTGCTAATGGGGGTGTAGATATCTGCGTTCGCTACTACGCCTTCGCTGTCGCTTGTCGCTGTCGGGTTCGCTAACGGGTCTATTGTACTGATCCGAGGTGACCTGATCCATGATCGCGGTTCTAAGCAGAGGATCATCTTCGAGTCTGAGGAACCTATCACAAACTTGTGCTTCTCGCCACCACCAACGACTCCGGGTGCTCATGCTCATCAAGGGGGGTTCGGCCCCTACCGCCACACACCCGCCCCTGATGGCGGGGATACTTTGTATGTTTCAACTATTGGCCGTATATTGACACTGGTTACGGCCGGTAAGGGGACTGGCCAACCGAGGGTGCTAGAATCACAGGGGTGTGGGCCAGGGTGTATGAAGCCTGCCATCGATTTCTCGTCTGAGGAAAAGGGCCTTGCCGGGGAGGGAAGTGACATCGTGGTAGCGAGGGACGATGCAATATACTTCTATGGGCCTAATGGGAGAGGTGCGTGTTATGCATATGAGGGGCCGAAGGAAATGGTGCACATCTTCAAGAATTATGTGGCCTTAGTCTCCCCGCCAGCTTCGCAACCTTCTACTGCACCCAGGTCCGGCGGGATGACAGGGACACTGAAGAGGCTTGTGGGGAGGGGTGTGGCGGCAGCAGTTACCGAAGATCCGTTCGATGTAACAAAGTTTACTCTTCTGGACACAGAACTGAAGTTCGTGGCACACTCGGAGAGATTAATTTCTGGTGTCAAGCAGGTGTTTGGCACATGGGGTGATTTGTTTGTTTTGACATTCGACGGGAAGGTTCATCGATATCACGAAGTTAGCTTACAGGAGAAGTTGGGTATTCTGTACGCTAGAAACCTTTATATCCCCGCCATCAATTTGGCGCAGAAGGCTGGAGTTGGGGAGGCGAAATTACGGGCGATATACAGGCGATATGCCGACTACCTGTATGGCAAAGGAGACTGGGATGGGTCCATGCAGTGGTATATCAAAGCTATTGGTAAATCGAACGAGGAGGGTGTCAGTACTGTCATACGAAAGTTCTTGGATACCCAGCGGATTCACAACCTCATTGAATATTTGGAAGAGTTACATATGCATGATATTGCAACGTCGGATCATACAACGTTGCTCTTAAATTGCTACGCTAAACTTAAGGATATTGGGAAGTTGGAAAAGTTTATTAAGGTGTCTTCTGGTGAGGGCTTGAGGTTTGACGTTGATACTGCTATCGCTATGTGCAGACAAGCCGGCTACCACGAGCAGGCCGTATACCTGGCCGAGAGACAGGATGAACATGAGGTTGTCGTTGGAATCCTTGTGGAGAATCTGGGGAAGGTGGATGAGGCACTAGGGTACACGAAAAGACTGGAGCCTGATATCGTATGTTCTCGTCTTGACCTCCGGTTATGCTATTGCTGATTATCTTTTAGGCATACTCCAGTTTGATGAGGTATGCAAGGACCTTCTTGCGAGAAGTCCCACAACAGACTACCGACTTCTTCATTGAGTATTATACTGGGAGGTATATTGCGAGAAAGAAGGAGGAGCCAGGCTCTCAAGCGCAGCAACATGAAGGGAGAATTCAGAGCTACCTTAACGCTTCACTATTGCAACAATTGCCGTATATGGGAGGCGGCGGAACATCGCCAAATACGAATGCGTCAACGAATGCCACCGCTAGCGCTTCGCCGAAGAAGATCTCAGACTCGGCTGCTGGGGAGGGGGGTGCCGTCCCATTAGACCTTCCAGCGCCTTATAAGCCTCCGAGGCCCAGAACCGCGTTTTCGTCGTTTGTCGATCATCCGAAGGAGTTTGTGGAGTTCTTAGAGGATGTTCTGGAGACGGCTCGTGAGGGTGTGCTTAGTGAAGGGGATCGAGCGGATATATATACGACATTGTTTGAGATGTACCTTCAGCGGGCTAATGAAGCTAAGACTCGGGAGGAGAAGCAGCAATGGGAAACCAAGGCGAAAGGTATTATTGAGGATAAAGAGGTAAGATTTCTCCGCACCTTCTACTTCGGGCTCTACTAAGGGGGTGAAAAGACTTTGGTAGATACATCTAACGTCCTTTTGCTCTCCCACCTCTCGAACTTCCGAGATGGGACTGTATTGGTTCGTGAGAAGCAAGGTTTGCGCTTTGATATATTCAGATCCTGCTGTTCAGCTGGAGATACTGCTGGTGCTGTCCGCGCATTGAAAAAGTATGGGGCGGAAGAACCACAACTATACGTTGCAGCATTATCATACTTCACAAGTAGCCCCAGAGTTCTTGCCGATGCCGGAGAAGAGGAATTGCAGTGGGTGCTCAAAGTCATTGATGAGCAAGGTTTGATGAAGCCTCTGCAGGTGGTACAAACGCTAAGCACCAATGCCGTCGCCACGGTCGGCATGGTGAAACGCTACCTCGGAGACACCATCGAGAAAGAAAGACGCGAGATCGAAAGTGTATGTTTTCGCTTTCACCAACCCAAACCCTATTTTATCCCTAACTAACAATTGTAGAATCGCCGGATGATTGAGTCCTACAAAACCGAGACGGAGAAGAAAAAGGCCGAAATTGAAGACCTTGGCTCAAAGCCCAGCGTCTTCCAATCCCAACGCTGTCTCGCTTGCGGCCTCCAACTAGAACTCCCAACAGTGCACTTCCTTTGTAAACACTCCTTCCACCAACGATGTCTCAACAATGTCGACGACAACCCAGAATGCCCGACTTGCTCGGCTTCGAATCAGACCATCCGCACGCTTAGAAAGGCTCAGGATGAGTATGTGGATCGCCACGAGTACTTCAATTCGCAGTTGCAAGAGTCGAGGGATAAGTTTGGCACTGTCAGCGAGTTTTTCGGGAAGGGGGTCATGGCGCCGCCGCCGGTGTTTAATTGACACTCATTGGACGGGGTTATTATTTTATGGCAAATATGACGATGCTTTTTTCTCTCTCCTTGCTTTGCTTTTTTCTTCTTTTTTCTCGCTTCTTATATCATAGGTAGAAATTGGAGTGGAGTTTCTAAAAGGAGTTCCGTTGGTTGGGGGTGGTGGGTGGCCTTGTGCAGTTGTGAGGTCTGGGATGTTCTTAAATTGGTATGATATTATACGCACAGTGCTGTACTGCTAGAAACACTTGTTCCCCATGGCCCCTAACGCTCTGTCATCCATAGTATACTGAGTCGAAGCAAATGCAAGGAGATTGTTCCACTCCTGGAGATCTTTTTGGAATTACTTTGATCTCATACTGTATCTAGCTCACATAACAGCAATCCCAGAGGCCCATTTTATCCTTGCATCCCTGTTATCCACCTTTTTCGGGGGGAATCCGTTTGCCAAAGGTGCAGGGGTCGGCATGAGCGGTCACTCGCTACTCTTTAGAAGTCCGTGCGGTGCGATACTTAGCATGGCCCCAGGAAAGCGGGGGGCCTCCGAACCGGGAGGGAAAATCTAAGCCTCCCGCAAGGCAGACCGTGCAGACCGATCCCGCGCTTCCGATCGGGTCGATCATGAGTTGATACAGTTTCCCCCGCAACCAATCACCCGCATTCTGCGATGCACTTGGTACAGCCGCAGGCAAGGATTTCCCCCACCACGCTGGCGAATCGCTATCACGAGCGTTTTCGCCCTGGGAGGGTGGGGAAATTCTATATCGTGGAACTGCTACCCCGCCCCCCGCCCCCAAAGTTCTTGCGGGGGGCGGAAGATGTACATCCCAATATCCCCATTACAAAATTCCGCTGAACCATGGCCGACCCACTTAGCATCGCTGGCAGTATCGCCGGGCTCATCTCCCTCGCCACGCGCATAGGCGTAACTCTCAATGAATTCGTCACATCAGCCAAATCTGCTCCTGCGTCCGTCCGGGCAATATCGGACGAGCTCGCCACACTAACCTATGTGCTAGCGCGTGTGCAAAAGGTTATCATCGACAACGGCGACGGCGGCAGCGGGATTGTGGATGCCGGGTTGTTAAACGATGTGCTGAGCGGGTGCATGAAAAGCTTCCAGGAGCTGGAGTCCCATGTTGGCCCGCTAAGAACGCAGTTCCAGGGCAGCGTCGTGAGAAAGGTGTGGGCACAGATGTCGTGGCCGGTAAAAGAGAAGGAGATTTTATTTTTGGCCGGGAGGTTGGGGGAGTATAAGGTTACGCTTGAGATCACTTTGCAGTTGAAGAGCTTGTATGTGACCACATTGATACCTTTTCACTTGTTTTTCCAAAGGTTTGTCCGGACTGATTTGAGATAGAGAGGCTGCGAAGAGTCTTGTCGGGGTTGGGGAGTTGGAGGAGACGATTGAGAAATTTGTTCAGGGGATCGGGAAGAAGGAGGATGGAGAGATTGTGGCTATCAAGAGGTTGGTATCGGCGGCCGGGGCGAGTTTGCATACAATATCTAGGGCGCCATCGCCGGTCCCCCCGATGATGGATAGGCTTCCTGAGAAAACATTTGTTGATTCGGGGATTGTGAGCAACGATGGTGGATTGGGGAGCTCACGGAGCGTTAAAATTCAAGATGAGGGGGGAAAGTATGAATCTGGGGCCACATCCTCCTCTTTAGGCGTTGGGGGTGCGAGCGCGAATGGTGAAGGAAAACGGGGGGAGGATATACCTGCCCTTTTACTTTCCAACCCGAAATCACAGCTGCCGGGGGGAACTAAGCGTTTAACTCGAGCCTCCAAACCAGTGGGCGGGTCGGCCAGTGGGCCTGCGGTTCTGATATCCGCAGCTACGTCAGAGGAGGTTCAAGGCCATTCGGACTTTAATAGTTGGTTGTCAGGGTTTGCACCTGCTCCTGCACCCGAAGCAAAGGGAAAGGGTGATTTCTCCGCAAACCTAGCCAAATTAAAGGCAGCGAAGGGCAATAGAGAGGCGGTATTAGCACTAGAAGCGAATGGTAGTGGTGGTTGGGCCCAGCAAGTTGTATCGGAGTCTATTCCAAAGATGCTAAGAACGGGCATTAGCGATGGAGCTGTTCACGTTATAGTCAAAGATCTTGTCAACCCAGCATGGGCCACGGGCGAAGAGAAACACGTGGAAGAAGTGCTGATATCGCCTGAGCACACAATTTTCGATTTGTGCGAGAAGATTGGAGGCAAAGGTATTAATGAAAAAGATTTTCATGTCGCTAATTTGCAAGTCACCGCAGTTGCTGATATGAGTTCAAGGCTACGACGATATCTGTGGTTTCAAGATACACGGGGAAGAGGAAGATTTCGTCATAGCCCCGTTCACGCCGAAGTCCACGGTGACTATGCTTACAGTGACATCCGGGCCTTCATGCTACGACCTAAGGAAAGGGTATCAAATCAACTGTGGCGAGACTCTGATCGAGTTCTTCAACCGCAGATACGGGCTTAAGGCGAGTGGATGCTTCAATCTGATAAATCACGGAATGTATCTTAGCGTAGGAGACACGCTACGTCGGGTTACTATTCAGTTCAAAAGGATCCTTCGGATTCCCGATGACCGCAATACATATCATATCCCCCAGGACGTTGGCAGCTTTAATCTTTTTGAAACCTCGGCTTTCGAGAAGATGCCAAGTTCTTTACGAGCTAAGGGGGTTTTTTTCTTTCCTATCTATCAAAGAGAAGCTCTCTGCTTAGCCTTCAGTTATGCCGAGCTTACCTCTAACAGGAAGCGAAATGACTGTCAGTTCGCAGTAAAGGTCTATGCAGGTGGCGTTAACGCTGTGAGTGGGGCAGTAGCAGACGGGGAAGACGAATCGGGGCAGGATTACATTGTTGTCCCGTTGCAAAAGTGGCTCGGGGGTTTCGGTACTGAAAGAATAATATTCGGTCGGATCGTTAAAAGGTAATCGTAGTTGGTTCGAAGATGATTCAGATAGAGCAGTGGACAGATGAAAACAAAAGGGCGTAAAATCAAACAATGATCCACGATAGGTTGGAACAGCACAGTCCTTCGGCTTATTCCTGTGTCTAAAATCGTGGAGTTGTTTAAATTCACTCCAATTTCACTCGTATATTTGTTTCGATAGTGTTCAGACTTCGTAGTTTAGACTTGTTTTCTTTTCGTGGGTTCGCACGTGGTTGAAAACTCTATTGAAAAGAAAGATGGAAGAAATCCCCTAAGTACAACAAGCAAATTTTCTCTCTCTCAACTCCCAAACGATCCCATCCATCATAACAAAACCCTAGAAACCTTCACCTTGATACAACAAAAGTTATTCAAATCGGAAAAGACCTGAATTAGAAATTTCCCCCGACAGTACTGGCCCCGGGGAAGCTAAACAGTTTGTGCCTATGCCTTTGGGCTCCGGATATACCGTTGAGAACCAGCTCACTGGAAAGGAGAACATTGGTGGGATCCAGCTTGAGATAATACCTCGATATCTTGATGACTGCTTGTTTGGGAAGGTTGAGGTTGGAGCCAAAAACGTCAAAATTGATACCGATATTCTGGAGAAAGCGAGCTTCGATCATTTCCTCACGCCGAGAGAATTAGGGATTCTCCCTGGGGACCTGATCTACATGCAGGATTTAGGGGAAACACCTTACAACTATGATTTTGAGTATCCAGACAAAGAAATTGGCTCCCTAGACGACCGCACAGTAGTGCCTAAATACGCGATGGAGGAGGAAAGGCCAACATTTGTTCACGAGCTATTCATCGGAGACCGTACCCGTTGCTACGACCCGGGTTAGCGCTCATCCTTAGTGGTAACCCCCATAATGGCTATCCCATTGATCATAGTACCAGAAGCAGCGTGGGGGTTGGTACCCTTCAATCTCAACTGCTCTCCGTTCGCTCGTATCAGAGATATTTCACGGGCAGTACAGCGGAAAGTTCTAGGGGGCTGGATCATATTAGTGCTTGAATTTCCCAAGGGTAAATTTGAATCAGACATGGCCAAGACATTGCATCAGATAGGGGTTTCTGAATCTGTGGGTGTCCACGTTAGAGGGATACATGCATCTTGCCTTTGTGCCGGGAATGGTGGAGCCCAACGGAAAGAGGACTCGGGGGGCTGGGATATGGGGCTTGCTGCTGGTGGTAGAATAAAGTAAACTATCGCAAAGGATCCGGATCCGAGAGTGTGGAATAAAGCTGATATGAAGATGGTCAATATCTAGAGGGTCAATTCTGTCGCTTTCGAAGCAATCACTGGGCTTGTACCGCCTATGCCTACTGTTTCCTTTGAGGATTATGCGAAAGCTAATGTACCGTATTACATCCATGATCAGGCGAATCCTGCTGGATTCGTGGGCAGTTTGATTCCGTAAGCGCAGTCTCGGAAATCGATAGTGAGAAGGGTGTGGAATTTTTGGAGTCTTTGAAACCATCCAGGGGAACATTGGTCGGATGTGTTTGCTGCGAGAGGAATATATGTGATTGCGTGTAAGTTCTCCCCAACTCTTACCAAAGGGCAGTTACTGATAGGTGAAGTCTGGATGTGTGCAAGCACACTTTCTGTCACTCCTGTGTCGAGTATTACATGGTAACGAACAAGAAAGTTACCTGTGGTCTCTGCAACTCCCCGGCAACCCGGATCATCCGCTTCTCCGCATCGATGTCCCTCCGCCCGTCGGATAATCCGCAACCCCGCCAAATAATCGGCAAGCCTACCACCGAAATGTCCCTGGACAGTGCGCCTCCTCCAACAACCTCAGCCAAGATCCTTACTCCCGAACAACAAGCCAAGCACCGGAACCTACTCATCCACGCTATTCAAGCGGGCGACGTAAACGCGATAACACCACTCCTAGGGGCTGGTGCGAATGAAGCCGATAACAGCGTGCTCGAGAAGAGCATATTTCGGCCCCTCGGTACTCAGTGCGAGAGTAATGTCGTTTTTGATCTCCTGCTTGCGCAGATACTAGCAGATGTGCGGAAGGTGGAGAAGGTTAATTGGATGGAACTCATGAGGGCCGCGGTGGGGAGGGGGAATAAGCATTGTATCAAGAGACTAGCTCCGCTGTGCGCTGTCGAAGCCGAAGGGCAGGCGGAGACCCGCAAAGCGGACGAAGCGGGAGGGAAGCTGTCCATTAGGATGATGAGGACAGGTGGTGGTGGGTTGCTGGTAACTTGATGTGTTGGTTGGATTGGTGCCCCTGCTCGTGGAAGGAATAGAATACCCCGGCGGATCATGGAGGAATTTGCGTAAACCGGTTCCAAAATCTAGTTTACACGAAATATCTGCCCCTTTTCTTTTCTCTTTTTTAGATTAGTGAACATGCCCAATAAGCACCAAGCGTGAAGAGGGTCATCGAGGATGGTATGATCATAATGTATCACTCGATAGATGCTTTTGGTCCGTGTTGGAAATTGAGGACGACAGACAGGATAAAACCGGTTGTCGTTGCAACAGTAATGACTGAAAGGTGGGTTTTATGCAGTGGACTGAGTTGGCTCTAATGGTAATGAGGGAACCTTGTATTGTATATGTGTGAAGAGTAGAGAATAAGGAGTGAGGAGAGTTTCAGACAAGAGGTGTGGAGTGGAGTTCGTTGTCGACTTGAGAGTTGAGAAGGTTAAGAAGAAAAGAAAAGAAAAGAAATAGAAAAGAAATAAGGTGAAAACTTTTCACTACTTACGCGTCCTCATCTGAGAGGTACGCACACCACTGTAGCCTCCAGTCTGAGCTATGGGTACTTAACTGCCATTTTCAACACTCCCACTGCTTTAAAGGTTTATGAACCCGAAAAAGCACAATGGCATGATAAACCTCTTGGACGAGATTAATCCTCAACAAACTCAAGTAAATCAGTAGTACAACTGAAAAGATAAACCTCCGAAAAGAATAATAATAAAAACTAAAATAAGTCCTACAGCCTCATTAAAAACCTCTGCTGAGGAAAACCTTCGTGGGAAAAAACCATCAGTAGTAGGTAAAAAGAGTACTGCGACAGAGGACAACGAAAGCAATCAAAAGTATGTAAAAGAAAAACAATCAAAATAATCATAGGCTATGAAGGTGTTTCCAGTGAGTTTCCCAGGTCAAGGCCTTGGTAAGAATATCCGCGGTCATGTCCTAGGTGCCAATATGCTCAATTCGAATTAGGCCTTGAGAGAGTGTGTCCCGTACATGGTGATACTTTGTATCAATGTGCTTAGTCCTTTCGTGAAACTTGTTGTTTTTGACCAGATGAATGGCACTTTGGTTGTCTGCATATAGGAGGAGAGGTGTCGAATAGGATGGAATGGAAACAAGTTCAGAGTAGAGGCGCCTAATCCAAATCGCTTCCTTTGCTGCCTCAGAGCAGGCAATATATCCAGCCTCCACGGATGATAAGGCCACAATGCTCTGCTTTTTGGATTTCCATGAGACAGCGGCATTTGCTAGAAGGAAGGTGTATCCTCCTGTAGATTTCCTGTCCTCAATATCTCCAGCCCAGTCTGAGTCCGTAAATCCATGTGGAGTAGTAGACATGGGTTACTCCTTCCAGATATAGGAAAGTCCAAGGTTCTTTGTTTGCTTTAGATACCGGAGAACCCTCTTAGCTATCACAAGATAGCTTCTCAGAGGTGATGCCAAATGCTTGCTAAGAACTGAAATCGAATACGCAAGATCTGGTCTGGTACCAGTCATTGCAGACATGATACTTTCTACTATAGATTGGTATAGATTGCAGTCCTCGGGAGAGAGTCCAGGGGTGTCCATGGTAGTAACAGATTGTAGAGCCTTCGGATCTAGAGGTGTATAGAGGCCATTACAGTTCTCGAGTCCAAATCAACGCAGGATACTGCTGATAAATCTTTCCTGCTTTACCTGGATACTCCCACTCGATTAATAGACCTCGAGACCCAGAAACTGGCATACCGGTCCTAAGTCCTTCATTTTATATTTTAGTAGTAACTTTTCCTTTACCTTTTGGAATTCAAAAGCTGAAGAACTTGCCAAAAGCACATCATCAACATAGAGAATAAGAATAACTGTAGGGGAGAGATAAAGATTAGAGTCACTTATTGTAGGCTTAAATCCTATAGAGCAAAGGAAGTTGTTAATATCTTGAAACCAAAGACGGGGAGCTTCTCTCAGGCCATAAGGAGCCTTCCTCAGTCTTAAAACCTTAGATCCTACTCGATCGTAAATATCAGGATCAAGCCACTCAAACCCCTCAGGTGGACGAAGGTAAACAACTTCATCACCTATAGATGGATTTAAAAAGGCAGAAGTAACATCCATATGATGGACTTGCAAATTTTTCAAAACACTCATAGCCAAAAGCATACGAACTATTGTGAGGCGAGCCACCGGAGCAAATGTTTCTTCATACTCAACTTGTTCAAAGCCTCATACAACTAGGCGGGCCTTATAACGTATTGAACCGTCAGCCTCTACCTTAGTACGGTAAACCCACTTACAACTCAGGATTGGCACAGTAGCGCTCATCAGCAACTCTGGCGTCCATGTTTTGTTGTCTATAAGTGATTTATACTTGCTGCGCATTGCTGCTCCCCAATGCTCATTACTAGCAGCGTTGGCATAAGTGGCCAGATCAACCCCATGACTGCCCTCATAGTCATATATAGCAGATCTATCCTCATTAGCAAGAGTAACCTGTACAACTTGTGATTTAATGTGACCAGAACATCTAAGTGGGGGAATAATTGCTGGCGCTTGAGGTAGTACTGGTGCTGGCCGGGAATCCAAGCACTCCGCAGGTGTAAGCTACATTTGTACACTCTCTGCTGCAGGTGTAGGCTGCATCTCATGATCTACCACAGGGCTCGCACGCATGGGGGACTTAGTACAACCCATATTCTCGATCAGGCTTTCAGAGAGCCTAGCAGTTTTCTCGGATGTGCCAATAGTCAAAGACTGTTCAGTAGGGGACCTTACTCCACCTACATCTATAATGTGGTAGTCAACCAGATCCTCTTCATTCTCATCAACTAAGAGAATATCCTCTGGAAGGAGAGGCTTTAAAATATCATGTTCCGAGTAATGCTCAAAGAAACCAGCAACTTTGGTCTGATCAAAGACAACATCACAGGATTGAAAAGGGTGCTTTTGCTCCAAGTCCCACATCTTCCAAATCTTGCCCGTATCGTAGACATAGCCTAACATTGCACATCTCTTAGATCATGGACCAAATTTCTTCTCAGTGCGCTGTGCCTCAGGAATCAACTTATAGGCTAGGCAGCCAAAACGGTGAAGGTGTAAAAGCGAAGGCTTCTTGCCATAGAGTACTTCATAGGGACTTTTGTTTCCTAATACCTGAGAGGGTCAACGCGCATGTAAATAAGTTGCTGTATTAATAGCTTCAGTCCACAAACTTGGGTCCAGCTTCGAGTCCAAGAGCAAACTTCTTCCTTTTGTTGCTATAGTCTTTATCATGTGCTCAGACAGTCCATTTTTGTACTGGGTATAGGGCGGAGCTGGCTCAAACAACACTCCTGATGTACGAAGAATGCCTCAAAAGAATTTATTAGAATATTCTCCTCTTCCATTGTCACATCTAAATCTGGTGACAGGGAACTGTGGAAACTGCTTTCCAATCCGGGTTATGAACTCTTGAAAACAGCTGGTAACTTTGGTAGCCTCTTTGGTTAGCAGAAAATACACGGAAGTGTAGCGTGTATAGTCATCTAGGTAGAGTATAAAGTAGCGAGCTCCTGAGCATGAAGGTACCGCGATAGGCCCAGCGAGGTCTGAGTGTATCTGCTCAAATGGGCGCATAGTTCTTGGAACAGGTTGGCGGATAATTTTGCACTGCCACTTCGCCAGTATACAAACTGTACAACCAACTAGGTCCTCTGTATCACTTGCGGATAGTTGTTGGAGAGAGTCGCCTATAGCAACCTTTAAAGAGTGAAGGTTTAGGTGGGCAAGTCTGGAGTGCCACAGTGCCCAAGACAACTTAGCGATAGAAGATCCAGATCTTGCAAGAAGTGCATGTGAAGTATGTATTGTGAGAGGTGAGCCACAAAGTCTCCAGAGTCCATCTTGGAGTACTGCTAATCGGTTCGGCTTTCTTGCCTTTTCTACGATCTCACAAGTCGTAGAGGAGAAGGTAATACTATATCTTTGACAGAGGCGAGCAATTGAGATGAGAGAGTATTTAAGCTTTGGAATATATAGAGCTTCAAGTTCCAAGACAGCACCTGACTGCAATCGAATCTGAATGGTGCCACGAGCAACCCCTAGCAATCAGCTTCTATTACCAATAAAAACTGGAACCGGTGCCAGAAGAGTTTTGATCGTATGAAATGCTCTTCTGTCATGAGTAAGATGATCGGACGCTCCACTATCAATGATCCAATTGGCCTGCTCCAGGACAATCGAAGCAGTATCAACAATGAAGGCATTTTCAGAAACATAAGATGCAATAAGAGTCTCTTCATTGTGATTCCTGGAGATGCGACTAGGCAGTGATGAATGGGAATTGGTTGGATGGAGAGCTCAACTCCTTCACTCAGCTCTTTGTTTGATAAAGCAATTCGCTTCTCAATAGCCTCTTTTGGTACAATAATTACACACTAGCCCAGATTGTCCCTCACGCCTTTGGTTTTGACCTCTACCGAAGTTGATGTTGCTGTATCTTCCTCTATTGTAGATGCGGTTGCACTGTGAACCTCGTATCCTTCCTCGACTCGGAGTTGAATAGGTGATGCCTGCAGCAAGTGCTGTAGTCAAGGCTCCAGCTGTGTTTGATCTACTCACATCATCTTTTCTTTCTCTAATGGCTTGTTTCTTCTGGAGAATAGCCTCCACGAGCCGATCGATATCTAGGTCTGACTCAGAGAGTACTCGATCCATGGTAAGTAGGTACTCTTCTGGAAGGCGAGAGTTTAGAAGAGACACAAAGGAGTTTGGCGAGATTTTCATATCAGTACCAAGAAGTCTTGATTGTAGAGACTTCATTGCCAAAATCAGGTTGTTAATTTGCATCCCAGGCTCAAGATGCAGGGTGAAGAATTGACGCTGAAGTGTTGACCGTCCAATTCGCGAAGCAGTAACGTCATACTTTTTCCGAAGTGAAGCCCACAAAGCAATAGGACAGTCAAGGCCACGAATGTGTTGCTTGGCTTGTTGGGTACAGGAGGTAAAAATCATTCCAAATGCGCGATTGATTTTATTTCGATATTCGGCGTAGGCTGACTACTGATCAGGTATTGGAGGATTTTTATTTTCGAAGATGACATCGTAGGTTTGATCAGCTCTCATAAAAGCTTTAAGGTCCTCACTCCAATGGTAAAAATTCGATTCGTTAAGCTTTTGAGTCGTGCCGAATTTACTAGTAAAATTCTCTACTGTACTGGTAGCGGACGAAGAAAGTTTCGAAGTTCGATCGGATGTTGACATCATGGCAACAATTGCAGGAGAGACAGGCTGGAGCGAGTAAAGGAGCCAACTGGAGTTATGCAGAACCCGGGCTCATAACCTGTTGGAAATTGAGGACAACAGACAGGATAAAACCGGTTGTCGTTGCAACAGTAATGACTGAAAGGTGGGTTTTACGCAGTGGACTGAGTTGGCTCTAATGGTAATGAGAGAACCTTGTATTGTATGTGTGTGAAGAGTAGAGAATAAGGAGTGAGGAGAGTTTCATACAAGAGGTGTGGAGTGGAGTTCATTGTCGACTTGAGAGTTGAGAAGGTTAGGAAGAAAAGAAAAGAAAAGAAATAGAAAAGAAATAAGGTGAAAACTTTTCACTGCTTACACGTCCTCATCTGAGAGGTACGCACACCACTGTAGCCTCCAGTCTGAGCTACGGGTACTTAACTGCCATTCTCAACAGTCCGCCTTACGTGCCGGCAAGGTAATAATAATATTATAGTAAAGCGGCTAACGTTTTGGGAACCAAAAGCCTTGGGGAAGGCCGGGTAGATACCAAAGCCCCTCTTTTCCGACGCGCCATGATACTGGTAATGTCAAGCATAAGGCTACACAGGAATACAAATAGGTAAAAGGTGCCATACTAGTGTATTTAAACCGTTTCAAAGATACTGTAATGGAGTTGTAGGAATCAAGAAGGGAAGAAAAGCAACATAAGTGATACCTGATAATACTGATAGTTCCCCCCCCCCCCCTCCCCACTCTTGCCACCACCAGAGAATTGCCTATAGTATAATCTAAGACTGCTAGTACCAGTGGGCAGAGTGGATTGAGCCCACGTTACCAAACTTGTGATACCCAATTACAATATTGAATCGATGGATATGTTGGCACTCAAGCGTGACTAGGGCTTGTTATACTTATCGACCTCCTCAGCGATCAATATCAATAGCTTCTTCGACATGAGATTATTCAACATTGGGTTGTATTGGAAATTGTGTATGTGGGATTATTAGGAATATATCCATGGGTTGTTGCCTGGGTGGAACAAAGATCCTTCCCATTGTCATGCTTTCTCGCATACGGTACTTCTTGTACCAGGAAGTGTTGCCATAGTATTATATCATATGATACCTCTTCGTTACCCGTGCATGACTCAAATTCCGGCAATCACCCTGTTTGTTGCATTGCCCGGTTGTCCTGTCTTTGCGGTTTCATTCCGTATGTCAATTGAGTAGTTCCTCAGCCGGTCCTATCAATTCCGATGTTTGTGTTTCCCCAGAAACGTCGGTGAATGACATTAACTGGTTTTCGCAATTTCCGTTAACCTTCCGGGTTAAACTTATCACGGACTGATGCTGCGATTTACAGGGACATTGGAGACTTGGCCGGGATAACATAGTGAATCACAAGAGCCCTTGCAAGTAACTTTACTGTAACCCCCCCGCTGGTTTGGGCTGTTCGGATGATGGATCTGGCCATTTAGCGAGTGATATTTTGTGAGTGCTTATTTGAGCGGATAAGACTGCTGGGATGATATCTATCTATCGTACATTACTCGCTGAAGCAGAAAAGGCCGCCATTGCTTCCGGGTACAACTGCATAAGCAAAATTGGTCCCGGCACATGGATTGATTGAGATACTTTCAGCTGTTTTTCCCCCTAACATACTTCTGAGAACTCGTTCCAGAGAAGAACATATACAGGTATATCATCAATAATGGCATAGTCTATCTGTGGTCGAGCGGCTCATCCACTTGCTCATCCTGCGGAGAGGTCTACACGACTTGCGCGATTCTTGGCTGCGCTCAGGTTAGTTGTTTCACCTCCCCGGAGGATTTTGGTGTTTTGGGGATTTTTTTATTCTATTCTATTCTGGTGAGTCCCAGAATTGTTCATGGTACAGTACCCGTATCGAAAGATGGTGGTATCATAGATCTGGAGTCTTTACTGGTGGGGTGTTGGTGCTGTGCTATTACAATGCGGTAAGGCGATGGGGGGGGAGCATCCCATGCCATCCTCTGCTCGAGTACGCTGGTTATCGGTATAGGTATGGTATCGTGAGGCATAGGTGTGTTATGGCAAAGTTGTGGCGCTTCCGCCGGGTGTATATCTGTAATTTCCACACCACACTCAAGATCAGCCCTCAACAGGTGTTGGATCTCACCAACGGGGTTTGCAATTCTGTTAACTTGTCAAGCTAAACCTATCCTGAGCTGGCAGAGATCGTGGATTTCTCTGGACGTCAGTGTGTTGCCGGCAGCACGGTAGACGAATTGCCCATTCAAATACTCTACGATGCTGGTGATGGGGCCGATCTCCTTAACATTATTGAGGCTTTCTAAACTCTTGGGGGACAAAGTGGAATTGAATTTTTTGGTAGTCGGGTAGAATAATTGATGGGGAGAAAGAGGAGAGGAAAGAAACTGCTGTTTTGGGTAAAGTTTTGTCATTGAAGGAGAGGCACCAGGGGTAGCTTCACTTTTCCTACTGCCTCACGAATTCCTGAAGCCTCAACAAAATGGGGGATATCATATAACGAGTTTGGTAAGACCCCTCTCACCCCTGGGCTATGTCCAGGCATCTAGCCAGGACTGCCTGGTGCAGTCCGCAAACATCCTATTGTATCATATTGGTTATTGGCGGTTAACCAGCCAAATATAACCCATGTGTCCCAGTGAATTGTTCTAGCCCAATACCACTCAACGAGCTATGATAATTGGGTTGCGAGACTGGTACCGGTATCAGACCAATATGCGGGAGCCCGATAAGCTTCATGCCTTACTGTACTCTTGCGAAGTTGTCGTCCAATTAACCCGATACTGTATCACACCCGTGCGGTGCCAGCGTGGTGGATAGAATCGCTCAACTTTGAATGGCGGATGCTCCTCAACAACACCTATCCGTGGTGCAAGGCTATTCACTGATATATTAGAAACCAGAGAATTAGGAAATAGAAGCGGGTTCAAAAACATCAAGCTTCGATGAGGCTATGGGTCCGAACAAAGGGCGCGGCCGATAGGACAGTGATGCACCCGATTGATCACCAGTAATGACTCAATTAATATCCAGACATCTTGAATTGACTGCTTTATTCGCGGGTATTGGCGAAGTGAACAATCAACTCGCAATTAACCGATAATTAGTGCACGAGTTGTGAGTCACAACCTCGATGATACAAGTACGATGACTCTTGCTGCATGCAGCCTATTGGTTCAATCGCCTTTTACTGCATATCCCGATGGTACGATATCCCTGTGATCACGGGATATTCCAGTGACAACGCGTTCCTGGAAGGACGCGTTTGACTCACGCGGTGGTCCACCATTCTCCCATAAAGCGGAGAGGGGAGACGCGTTGATTGGATTTTTCATCATTAAAATCGTCCACTGGTATTCATAACATACCGGAAGGAAGAAAGACAGAAGATAAAATTATTCCTTTCTTTGACACCCTTTACGGGCCAAAAATATGATGAATATGCCTCTCAAATCCAAGATACCTCACCTGGCCACCCCCGTCCCACTTCCTGATCGGCTCCCGGAACTTCCCGTCCCCCCCACTAAATTCCTTCACCACGTTGAGGCAAACCCGGGCGTTCCTGTTCGCCAGCTTCTTGAACCCTTCATCGAGTATGAGACGGCCCTCCGTGCCTACTTTGCTCAGGCTCCCGATCACCAGTTTGTCAAGGGCGATGTCAACCTCATCTCATTGTTCGAAGATGGGAATGATAGCTTGCTCAAGATCCGTGGGAGGAAGCTTGATGAGAGTCCGGAGGAGCAGAAGAGGTATATTGTTCCTCTCCAGGGGAATATAGGACTTTTACTGACCCCGGAGTTAAAGATATGTGATGCCATTAGGTGAGAAAGACCGGAAATCTGATGGGGAGCCGGCATTGGTCAGTTCATTGGAGAATTTCAAGAAGAACTTTGCTATCTTTAGTGAAGGGGCTTTGATGAACCTTGATTGGAGCCATGTTGTTGGTCAGTACCCCCCCGGATCATTGTTACATTCAAGGGCTAATGTTGCTTAGCCGCTGGTTCGTCCGTCCTAACCCCCCTTCTATGTACGCCGGAAGAGCAGGGTAAGAGCATGAGGTTGCTCCGCGAGTATTATCATGATATCATTGCTCCCGCCTCCGACATTGATTTGTTCATTTATGGAATTGAGGACCCGCAAGAGGCCATCGAAAAGATGGCGGCTATTGAGAACACCATCAAGGATAACCTTATTTGGGAGACAACGTGAGTTGTATCGAGCACGTGTGGCTAATCAGGCTAATTCAAGTTGATCAGTACTGTGAGAACGAAGAACACCATCACCATTGTCAGCCAATATCCGAACAGACACGTTCAGATAGTCTTGAGGCTGTACAAGAGCATCTCTCATATCCTTACCGGCTTCGACGTGAATTGTGAATCTACCTGCCACTTCCAAGTTTCACCCTTATCCTTCAAAATATTTACTAACAGCATATCTTAAGGTGCATGTGTTGCTTATGATGGTGCTCGAGTTCTGGCGATTCCTCGTGCGTATGTGCAATATGACCATTCATCCCTTCGACGAATCCCTTAAAGCTAAAATTTGTTGTAGTATCGCGGCTGCATTGACCCAATGCAATGACATTGACCTTACCAGAAGATCTCCTTGTGACTCGCCATTTTTTTTTTCCTTTTTGCTCCCCTTCTTTCTCATTTTTATTCTCCGGGCTCTAACAGTGCATCAGCATATGAGAATCGTCTTGCCAAGTATTCCCGTCGAGGGTTCGAGGTTTATTGTCCGTTCCTAGACCGCTCGCGCATCGACCCAACCATATTCGAACGATCGTTCAGTAGAACTGTCGGTTTAGCTAGGCTTCTCGTCCTCGAGGCCCTTCCTGAGCCGGAGGGACGAGATGCATATGTACGCCAGAGAAAGGAGGAGATGGGACGTCCGGTGGACCCTTGCGCCTCGTCCTGGGTGAGGGGGGGGCGGGACAATAAAAAACAGGGGGCGGATGAGGATCTCGCTGAATGGGACTTTGAGGATGTGTCAAATTACGAGAAATTCTCAATTCCTTATGGGCCAAGTTACGACGCCAAGAAGTGAGCTTCTCTGATAATTTGCAACGGACATTCAATTGACAAAGGCTAGAATTGAGAGGCTGTTTATCAAGAGGGACCTCCTATTGAACGCGGAATGGAACCCCCGGAATGCTCCCCCTCACCGCACAGTTCATCTTCATCGACACCCTGTATTTCTCGGCACTGTTAAAGGAGTGGTTGTAGACTGCTGCGGCTTCTGCCCGGATCCATTAAACGATGAAGAGAAAAAAGTACAGGAGCAGGAAGACGCCACGTATATCCGTGGAGACCTCAAGTTCCTCAAAGACGACCCTGGAAGGCAAGAGATTGGTAGCTTTTACCCACTCGGCCCAGAAGATTATACCGAAATGGCATATGTCGGAAACACGGAGCGATTCTGTCAGGCTATTGTTAAAAATGACCTTGAGTTCGTCATGTCTTGGTGCGCTACGGAAGAGGGGAAAGCAAGCATCAATTGTCGGGACTTTTGTGGCCGAACCCCATTGCATTTAGCCGTGCTGAATGAGGGTACCCTAGTCGAAATTATACAGGTCTTGGTTGACGCTGGTGCAAGGCTCGTGGCAAGAATCCAGGACGGACGCACAGCGCTCCACATTGCGGCAGGGAAGGGGAGGGCTGATATCATCACCGCTCTACTCAAGAAGAGCGAAGAGAACGAGCATGGAAGAGACTTTAGGGATAAAAATAGGAGAGCTACGGAAGGCTCGCGAGCCAGAGAAGTCGGTGCTGACGGCGACGAGAACATGTCGGAATCGATCCACTCACAGTCAGATTTGTCTGGCGAAGAATTTGAGTACATGGGAGCTGGGACTGCGTCAATCGCTGCAGAAACTGCCACTGATGGCTCCTACGTTAGAGTGAAAAAGGATAAAGAAGAAGGCGGACCGGTGGAAGGGGTGATCGATGATGACGATGAGGATGAGGATCAGGACGATATATATGATATTAATGTCATTGATTGGGATTACCAAATGACACCCCTCCACCATGCTATCGTTCGTGGTCACTGTAACGTCGTTGAGCTATTGGTTTCTGACTTTGGCGCTGATCCACTTATCCCTATGAAGATCTTTGAGAGGATGTACGGGAGACCCAAGATGCCGAAAGCAGCCGTACTTGTCCTCGCTCTTATTTATCAACTCCCTAAGGAAAAGCAAGCTGAGATGGCTACTACGCTTTTGAGGGTAGGCGCAAGGACTTCACAAGCTGACAATTTCTCCAAAGCCACTGGATTACTGCATGCAGTGATGCATGATGCAACGCCTGTTTTGGAAAAAATGTTTGAGCTCGATGGCCTAGGGGCGACAAGCGTTCTCAATCAAGTTTCCGCTCACAACGTCCAAAATGAAGTGACTACACCCCTTATAGCAGCTTTGAGAAAAGCGGGGGAAGGTAAATCACTCGATATCGCAAATTACCTTCTTGACAGAGGTGCAGCTGGACATGTCAAGTTCGACGAGTTTCACCGCTACTTGAAGACCCGTTACAACACAACTTACCAAGGACATAATACTAACCATTACTACAAGGAACTCAAACAAACCATCGAAATCTCCATCGAATGCGAGTCCGCATGCGCACTCATACCACGCCTTATAAAGGCAGGGGCAGACCCATCAACTATCGCTTCGTCTACAGCGACCCGATGGGACTTCAACCAGGCCACAGGGCCACTTCAAACTCCAGGTGAAACCGTTCTTGACCAGTTACGTAACAAGATCGAGGCATACCGCAATTTCCTCAACGCGGAGCCGGAAGTGGTCGCTGTTCGGAGCGAAGAGCCGCTCCCCGCCTCTTTCCTTGATAGCTTTCCAGAAGGGTCCTGGGAGCGATTCACTGCTGAATTTGCTTGGAAGAGAGAAAACAAGGCTCGAGAAATTAGGTCGGGAGGTTTTGGGCGACAGCCTACGAGATTCGGGGTGAGTCGGACGGCAAATACGAAGGAGGAGGTTGAGGGGCTCCTGCGATTGTTCGAAGAGACTGAGAAGGTATTACTCGAGGCTGGGGCAAAAACTTTTAAAGAGTTATATCCGGAAAGGACACTGGTTCCGCCCGCGGTGCAACCCGCACTTCCTTTTGGCCTAGTTAACCAGGGTGTTGGGGGTCTATTTGGCGCCCCAGGAACCCCATCCCCTTATGCGGTGCCTTTTGAGGTCTCAATCGCCTGTCAACGGGATACACGTGAACGGTATAGCGAATTATTCAATGCAATTTGGAAAGGAGATCAGGAAACTGTAAAGACTCTTACAACAGGCCCCTCCGGAGAACCCCCTATGCCGGCTCTTCAAATTTCCGTGAGTAGTCGGGGATGGACCACACTGTGGGTAGCTATCTACCGCCGCGATTACGCCATGGCTAAACTAATATTAGAAATCGTGAAATCTCAATACGAGGAACCGGGCAAAAAGCAAGCCAGAAAGGCAGTTAGGATCAGTATACCCGGCGACAGCGATGACGATGGCGCTGAGCATTATCTCCAAGAGACTAGCGACGAGGACTTTACTCTTGAAGATGCTGGTGCAGTGTCTGATTTCGTCAAGTGCAGCGTTTCCCCACGTGACTTTATACGCCAGGGCTCACCCCAATTAGATGAGCTGCTGGGTGAAGAGGAGGAAGCCTCACTCAGGAAACAGAAACTATTTCAGGTAAGACTGATACGGAAATTTCCCATAGAGCTTCTTGAGCTGATTGTTGCACCAAAATAGTGGCTGGGGGGATGGACCATACTTTCATTCTCAATATACAAGGACGATTCAGAGCTCTTTGAATTCATATTGTCAGCTGTAGAGGAGTTTGGCGGACTCGAGGCCGTCCGCCGATACATCCTTCCGTTCAATGGGCTATGGCGGTATAACGGCTGTGCGCATGTCAGATTGGCACTTGCCCTAGGTCGGATATGGGTCCTAGAAGAGCTGATGAAGCGCTACACCTTTGGGATTCACTATAGTTCATTGAGGGAAAAAGATCCCGAGGTCCAGAATGCTAAGCCCAAGTATTACCAAGGCCTTGTAGTCAACGGCACAAGAGCACGAGTGCACAACCCATATGAAACCTCCTCACCAGACACGAAAGATGTCCAAAAACCACTCCAGTTGGCGGCATACTTTGGAAATCTTGACTCGATCAAATGGCTTTTGAGTGATCGGCCCCGGAGATGTCTCGATTCGTTCATGGACCTCAACCCCCAAGATGAGCGTGCCAAGTTACTGAAGAACCAAGGAGAAGCACTGCCAAAGTTATTCAGAGAATCACTTGGCTTGGACAACAGAAATCTCCCGCATATCTGCCTGTTAGGATGGGCTGGGCCTGATCCAATGGAGGCTTTCCGGTTCTTGGTTTCACGTCCCGGGTCCCTAGACTCTCGCACCAGCTCTGGTCTCACACCCGCATTGTTCGCGGTTGCCCATCATCGGATTCAAGCAATCAAATACCTCCGTCAAGAGGATGTTGCCGCCGATTTTTCCACTCGTGACTTCATGGGCCGAAATGCTCTACATTTAGCTTTTTGCAATACCAGCGATTACCCTAATTTGTTAGTCCCTATAATCGAAGAAACGGTGGGGCTTCTCCCCGAAGATAAATTGGCAGATATGTTCTTGCAACGCACACGTCGCCACGGGCGCACTCCCCTTGCGCACCTTCTTGGCCAACTACTTTCACCTCCCATGTCCAGGGGCAGCCAGTTCCACCTTCTCGGTATGAAAACCCTTCTCAAGTACTCCAAGGGTAAAGAGTTGGGGCTTTTCGACTCCGAAGGGAATCTCCCGATTCATACTGTAGCTACACCCCCTCCCTTCCCCTCTATCCTCTGAGACTTCATGCTGACATAGGGGAATTACTAGGTTCTCCGAAGAAATCTGGCGATCCCCGCCCGCCTGCTCTTGTCCCTCAAGCCAGAACACATAAACACGGAAAACGCCTCGGGCCGCACCCCACTGGAGATCGCAACGAGCAATTACCTCACAAAGATCTCCCAAAAACCCCAAGCCATACACGCCCAGGGTTACCACGGCGGGATCTTTAGACCCCGGCTCTTTGGTTTCTCCCCTTCAGAGGACAGCGCTTCGGAAGTCTCAGAAAATGGGGAACCACCGGAGAAAATGTATGATGTGCCCAACGTAGATTCCGCTTTCAAGCTCGCATGCAAGGCGGCTCAGGAGGCTAGGTGCGGTAGGACGTTAGTCAGCCTACTCGAGGCACGGAGCCTCGTGCAGAGGTTGCAGGGTAGCGATAATCTACCCGTCAGCGAGGAGGAGGAAGTGGTATATAGGGGCCAGCGCGAGGTGGAGGGGCAGTTCGATCCTATGTGGGCGGTAATGTACTAGTAAGCTAGTAAGTTGTGACACTAGTGATGTTGGATGAGATTGGTTGGTTGGTTGGAAGGGGCTTTCTTTGTATCTCGTCTATTCCAATTTTCCTCGTGAGGGTTTTTCATAATATTTACCGCACATAATAGTGGTACAAGTACCGTATGAGAGTAATGATCACAATTTATCACTCGTGTATTAGAATCAGGAAGTTGCAGGAATGATATCACGGAAAAGGGAAGCAAGCGATCAAGGTATCAAACCAAAACCCTCTTCACGTATACCTGACCGCCACGTGAAGAGCACACATCTAAACCACCACTGGCATTTTTCCCCTTCTCCGAATCACTCAAGTGCCAACCAGATCCACAAATTTGGCCTTCCCCCCTCCCTCCCTCCCCCTCGATACCGACAGATTGCCCAACCTGCGTAGAAGGAAGAAGAAAAAAAACCCCCCACCAGCGCTATCATACAAAAATCCGGAGAAATAAGTGATATACCCCTTCACCGCGCCGAGACCTTAAATTTGGGAAGGGTGTAGATATTATACTTGGAGTCATTCCTTACCATTGTATTTGACGGTAATTGGGTAGAGTGTATGATGCACACCTACCGCCAAAACCCCGATGCTCAATATACCTACTACAATTAACTCTCGCCCACCACGCGACAATAGTATAGTCCGTTTCACAAGCGGCAGTACCCACAGCGTATCCTTCATACTACAGGTATCGTAGAAGTGATTGGGCGATCCGAGTTTCTGTATTTATCGTAGGGGGGATGGATGGATATATATACTCGTCGCTAGTTTTGTTCCTTCTTGCTTCGCTCGATCATTGTCCAATCGAGCGGAAAATATGATATGGTGTTGTAAAGGATATCGCACACGCACAAAAAACGTAGAGCGGCTCCCAAGGGAGGAGCGAAAGTTGAACCGGTATCATAACCCACGGAACGCTTTTGGTTTTTTTTTTTTTTGGTGAAGGGAGGTGCGGTGAGGGAGGTGCGGTGTATGGTGTGTAGCGTGTTTAGAAAGTGAAGGGCGTTAATGATAAGCCCGTCGCAATGTTTGTCCTGGCAAACACTGATATTCGCGGGTGATCAGATGAAGTTACTGTGCCGGGGGGCTGGGGGGGTTGGGTTGAGCTCTGCTGCAATAGGGCAGGAACGAGTGTGTAAGGATGAAGATCTTGATCGGCGGTTATAAACCCTTGTGCCGCTGCGATAACTTGTCTTTATGTTGGAGGAAAGTGTATGATACAGTTTGACCAGTACGAGTACATAATAGATTTCCGGGGAGGGTGTGTGTGTACTAGTATGACATGTGTATCATAATACCATATTACGCAGATCGCTAGCTTGATGGGTGATGCCCGCAATGCGATACTTGACTCGCGAATCCTTGATAAAATTGAATAGACATTTTTACAGCAAAAATCTGCCTTCTTCCCATTCTACATCCAAGTAGTCACATACAACCCCCAGCATCCATCCGCTTTTGTAGTCCCCCGGTAGGTAGAAAGCCAAGGAGGAAAAGAGAAAAGAGAAAAGAAACGCCTCCAATTTTATATAGTACTCACTCACTCACCCACCCACCTAAGTAAAGAAACAGAGAGAGAGAAAGCAATAGATAGATATCATACCGCAAACCATGCAAAGGGGAAAGAAGGCTAGACCTGGATGGGATCGGTAACTTTTTATCAAGAATTTAACATATATTATTTATGAAGCAGAGGCGAGTGAGACGCCACCACCAAGCAAAGTGCCATCTGGGGCGCCGGCCCTAATACCGTCGACGGTTACAGTGACCGCACCTGCTTGGATGAGTGCTGTGCGGAGATCATCAATCAGGTCATCGACGCTAGATCGGCGTCAGTATTATTAGGAAACGGAAACTTTAGAGGGAGGGGATGTGGATACTCTTCAATTCCGACACAGAGTCGGATAATATCTTCAGGCATCTGTCGTTCTGCCCTTGTCTTTGCGTCGATACTGGCATGACTCATGCGACTGGGAGGGGACATTAGCCAGATCCCGAAAACTTGGAGTAAGTGTTCCTTTATATATACCACGGCATGGAAATCAAACTATTAACACATCCGAAGCTGACACTGATAGCCCACAGACGGGCAGATTCCACAATCTTCTCGCTTAAGTGAGTATCACCGGTTTCAAAGCTCAAAACTGCGCCGGCACCCCGAGCCATGCTCCAGTGGAGGTCATACTGCGGGTGGCTCTTAAGACCCGGATACCTAACTTTGAACCCACGGTCCTCCAGAAACACTGCAATTTGCTGTGCACTTGCTTGTTGTTTCTCCATTCTAACACTAAGAGTCTTGACTCCTCTCAGCAGTAGCCATGAATCAAATGGCGAGAGCCCACAACCCGTGGAATTGATCGTAAAGTATAACCTTTCGCCCAGCGACGGGTCATTAGTTGCAATCACACCTGCCATAAGGTCGTGATGGCCCGAGAGATATTTGGTTCCAGATTCGCAGACAATATCGGCGCCGAGGTCCAAGGGATTCTGCAACAGGGGGGAGAGCATAGTGTTGTCCACACAAACAATGGCACTGGGATTAGCGGCATGCGCCAGCGAGGCAATACCCGGTATATCCGTAATCTTGATGAGTGGATTTGTTGGGCTTTCCAGAATGACCATTGTGGTTTTTAGTGTGAAGGTTGCTTTCAGGGCGTCGACATTGGAAAAATCTACATGGTGGACAGTGATGCCAGCATGTGTAGAAAGGTATTTCAGTAGTCTGTTTGTGCCTCCGTAAAGATCGTCACCGGTGACAACCTCGTCTCCAGGCTTTAGCAAACGGGTGATCACATCTAGAGCTCCCATTCCAGAGGAAACGACAAGAGCTTGGCTTGCAGACATGATCTTTGCGAGGTGGCGCTCTACGTGCGATCTGGTTGGATTTCCGGACCGTGTGTAATCAAATGAGCCTCCCCCAGATGCAGATTTTTGTTTAAAAGTAGCAGACTTTCAAAGATTCACTGATCAGTGCCTAGACAGATGACTGAGATCCAAGGGGGCAAACTTGGTATATAGGCACAGACGACGCATCGTACTGATCAGAATTTTCGGTGTAAACGAGTTCCGTAGCCAGAGCATACTTTCTCCCATTTGTGGGGGTAGAAGGGGCTGGCGAAGGGGGAAAGTTATTTCCGGAGTTATCAATCTTCGAGAAAGCCTTCGAAATTGAAGAATCAGTCGGATTATTGGAGCCTGACATTGTGGGCAATGGGGGGTGTCAAAGGTGCCACGAAAACAATAGGTGATGGTGATTCTTTGACAAAAGGTGCTGGTAAAGAAAGGTAGAGGAGGCAAATAGAGAGAAGAGAATTCAGGGTCCAAGGTTGAAGGGCAGCAATTCAGGATCCAGCTACAAGAGACAGGTAAAGGGATGATTTTCTCCCGTGACACAAGCCGCGGCAGGGCGAGGAATACCGTAGTCTAGCGGTAAGTTAAATTTACGTGATCCAACGTCTTTCTTCTGTGCGACTCGCGGGGAAGCACGCAAATATTGCCTCTCCCCTACATCCTCCACGGTGACCGGATTATCTAATCTCACTCCATCCCACCCAATCTTATCTGATCCGGCCACCCCCCAACCTAGTCAAATCGGCGGAGTAATCGCGCTGTCCGGCGCGTCTCCCCAAATTCGCAGGTTACTCCACTTCATTCCTTGCAGTCTGCTGTATCATACTTCTGCTGGCTGCTATCTCCGACCGAGTCATCGTCGCCAATAATGGCCGACGATGAATGCGCCAATCCGCTCCTTCTTGGGTTTCTGAGGGACTGGTATGATACTGCAAGGCAACAAAACTCCAAGAGAGTTACTACGTATTTACATATTCCTTCTACCTTTAGAGTCAACTTAATTCTAATAAAGTTATAGCTACAGAAATGCCTACGAAGCTATGAGGGTATGTCCGATACCCTTTCAGCATCCTAGTGAAGCGATCCAACTCAAAGGCCTTGGGCCAGTTCTCTGCGAGAGGCTAACACAAGCTCTGCGAATCCATTGCGAGGCCAATGGTCTCCCGATGCCGAAAAAGGCAAAACGGCGTTAGATTCCCACCCACCCATGTTTGACTATTTGTACTTGAGTATTAAGAACCTGACGGACGTCCTAAATAGGTCGCGCTCGTGATGACTTGGACGGAGGGGAGAGCGCCGCTGGGGAAGGATCAGGAGCTGCCCCGCCACCGAAGAAAAGACGGCCAACCAAAGCCTACATTCCCAAGAAACGCACCGGCGCATATGCGCTCCTATACGCTCTTTACAAGGGTGATGGAGATATGCTGACTAAAACGGAGCTCATCGACCGAGCGAGACCGTACTGTGATTCGTCTTTCGATGCTCCGGCCGAGGCGGGAAAGTTTTACACTGCCTGGGCCTCCATGAGGACTCTCATAAGCAGCAACTATGTGTATTTCAGTGGTAACCCGAAGAGGTATATGTTGACAGAAGGAGGGGAGGAGGTCGGGAGGGGGATTCTGGCTGCCGAAGAGGGCTTGGATCTAGGTCTTGGGGACACCGATGGCGGTTTTGGGGAGGCAGCCCAAGTTGGAGGTCCCACAGCTAGAGGGGGTGCGACCGCTTCAGGTAGCGTTCCTAGTTCGAGGTCGAAGAGAACCCCTGCCGTGCGTAATACCTGGGGCGGAGATGGAAGTGAGGATAGCAGTGATGTAGCCCCATCACGTCACCGACGCCGGGCTGACCCGAGACATGAGGAGGATAATAGACCTATCTTGCGAAGAATATTAGAAGAGCCAGAAGCTAATTCTAGGGCATCTGAGGATGGCCTTGAGCTCAGTGATTGTGCAAGCACACTTGGGAGGAATTCCATGCCGCTTTCCCAGAACACCGGACCAATCAATGATGGGAGACGCTTGCCAGTAGTTCCGTCGGGATCTCAGACGCCATCCGTAGCTCCGTTGCCTCGCACTTCCACCGAAATCGACTTGACGCTCTCCCCGGAGCACCCTTCAGCTACTGTCCTGACACAGAAGAGCAAGTCGAACGCCAATATTCCAGCTGTCCCGCATAGGCACAAGATTGGAAATGTCACGTCCCAAGCGTCGTCAATTACATCGGTCGATCGCGGTGCACCCACATCATCACGGCCGCAATCTCGTGCGGGATCTACGACTGCCTCTCGTGCTGCCTCTGGCAGTAGGTCCACATTTCCTGACTTCTCACCCGAAATAGTGAAGGCAGGATCGTTCACTGTTCATTTGCTCCTGGACAACCGGGAGGTCCGTACGAAAAATGACCGCGACTATATTCAAGATAATCTTAAGACTTGCGGCATAAACCCAATCACCCGACCACTCCAAGTTGGCGATGCAATGTGGATTGCCTGCGAGAGGGGTGGTCGTAATCGTGAAATTGCTTTGGATCACATTGCCGAGCGGAAAAGACTTGACGACCTAGTTGCTTCTATCAAAGATGGGCGGTTCCACGAGCAGAAGTTCCGGTTAGCGAAGAGTGGTTTGAAACATGTGATTTACATTATCGAGGATTTCACACTTAAAGAGGCCGATAGAGCAATGCAAGACGCTATGAATACTGCGATCAGTTCTACACAGGTTGTCGACGGATTTTTCGTCAAGAGGACAGGCAAACTGGATGACACTATACGATACCTAGTCAGAATGACGAAGAAGTTAGAAAAGGAGTACGAGGTAAAAACCGCCCTTAGACGTAGCCCGACATGCCTTCCTAACCAGCCTCGCAGACCAAGGATTTGAGCCTGATCCCAGACAATCTCCTTGACTCGAGCACATACCAAGCCTTTCGCAAGCACCTGAATGAGAAATTCCCCGAAAAACAGTTCAACATAAATTACTCTATTTTCTCAACCTTAGTCTCTAAGAGCGCCAGCCTGAACCTCAGAGACGTATACCTGAAAATGCTTATGTGTGTTCGGGGCATTAGCTTAGACAAGGCGCTCCAGATTCAAAAGGCGTATCCCACCCCCATCGAACTGGTCGAGGCTTATGAGCGGTGTGCGAGTGAGGATGAGATGAAGGAGATGATCATGAAGCAGTCCGCAAGCGCTCTTGGAAGGAAAAAGGTCGGACCGGCTGTCTCGGCAAAGGTGGCAGAGGTATGGACTGGGGTTGGGGCCCAAGCGGATCCTGATGAGGAGGCTGAAGATAGTGATTAGGTAGAACTAGTGTATTTTTTTCATTTCCTTTCCCTTTACGGAGTATGGTTAGGCATTCTTAGTTGATGCTAGGCTCTAGTGTCTTCACTTTTTCTCCTTCATTATATTTGGTCTATGCATTTCTAGGAGCTTATCTCTTATAATCATTTACAGGTGCTATGCTATCTTACTTTTAGAGGTACAAAAGTACTAGCAGATTATCGCCACTGCCGGTAGCTCAAAAAGGACCCCGAGTGCTGAATTGTGACTTCAGAAACACGAAAGCAAGGAGTGCTACTCGTAATTTTTTGACATTTGTGAACACAACTGGGTCCGCATATGCAGCCAAGACTAGCTGCATGAGACCTGCAGGCAAGTACTTTTGAAACAATGGGAAGTTGAGAAGAAGGAAAAAGATACAATGAAGTTTCTACTGAATAGGAAGAATAAAAAAATCATGTAGTAGTTGAAAAATGGAAATCCAAGTCATAGAGCCGTCACTTGGTACTAAAAGATAGTTAGATATTGAATGTACTCTTACATGCAAAGAAAAATT
This sequence comes from Tuber melanosporum, assembly GCF_000151645.1. NCBI lineage: Eukaryota > Fungi > Ascomycota > Pezizomycetes > Pezizales > Tuberaceae > Tuber > Tuber melanosporum. The sequence goes on from NW_003298930.1 coordinate 351,597, forward strand.
AAACATTAAAAGTTAAAAATTAAAACTATTTCCACCTTTATCTTCAATACAAGCTTCAATGTGCCAGTGCATTGACAGAATGTGGTGGTTAATCCTCTCAACTGGATAATTAACCCACTCTTCCTCTACCACTATATGAATGCCTGCAACAGTCATTTGTATTCCAAGCCTCTCTTTAATTCGGTTCTTCATCTCAGTCTAGATCATTTCGATCAGATTGAGATCCAGAAAGTTAGCTGGCCAGGCTAACTTCTGGAGGTCCACTTTTACCCAGGTGGGATTGTGATAGTGGTGGATATACATAGGAGCATTATCCTCCATTATCACAATGTGCCGCCCCAAGGTTGCTTGAGCAGTGGTGATGAAGGGGTAGAGAAGGGGAATTTGAATGCGTTCACGATATATGAACTAATTGTTTCCACCTTTTCTATCATTTCTCCTCTCCTTCAACTTGGGGATTGGTTTAGAACCAATTCTCCCCTGAGGTGTAAGATTATATATCTCAACTTCTACCTTTTCCTCCTCCCATTCCCTCCGAAGTTGAACAACAGTGGCGGTCTGTTGGGTTTTGGTCTCGTATGGGATTGAGTTGAGGTGATAAGATAGCTCTGAACCTGTGTGAGTATGTAAATTAGTATTTAGTATTTTTAAATTTCTATTTCTATAGTTACTAGTAGTAATAAATAAAGAATTAGCTTGCCTTCATAGCCATATAGTATTGTACCCCAAAACATGACTAGAGCTTCTTTTGGAAATTTTTGATTAAGGTTACATGGAAGAAATGCCTCCCCCACTCTGCGTAATACTCCACAAGCTCGGTGGCGTCACAGTGTACTCATTTCAAAGTAAGACTCATCTGTAAATACCACCTCCTCCTAGTTATTGTATTGGTAGCTTAAATAAAAAACCAATCATACTATCTTATGCTCTAGTGATAAGGTAGACTTCTCTGTAGGCTTTCAACAATGAATTCTATTTTCTGCAAGTACTTTTCTTACTGTGAGACCACTGACATTGAGGCCAGCTTAAATATTGATTTTATTAGTCTTCATTATGTACATAGCTATAGAGTAAAGAAAAAAACAAATTTTACCTGCTTGCTTGAGTGAATGATAAGTTATTCAACAATGCTCACTATCTGATAGCGTAACACTAATCAAATGTTACTTCTGCTCTTCATTAAGAACAGAAGTAGAGCCTTTTACACTATTTGTCTTTGGACTCAGATTGTCCTCCGTACAGAAATCTTTGTTCCCACCCAGCTACTCTGCTCTTCATTTTACCTCCTGGATAATATTCGAATAAGGGCTAACCAGAACACATGTCTTTTCAGCAATTTGCCGTAAGGTTACCTTCTGACTACCTTTCATATTAGCATAACTGAAAATTTGGAACCACTTTACCATGTAAGTTGTTTTTTCTTGTGGAGCTGCACACATGATTAATATCAGAAGATAGTAAGATTTTGGAAGGTTTGGAGAGGTTTTAGTCTATACTTTTACATAAAGGGTAATGGGTAATGGCTACATACCGGAGTACTTAGAATTTGGTCACATTTTCTCATATTGTATGTTGTTTAACTTGCTATTATTGGTCTATTGTACATATGCAGGCATATGCAGACCCAGTTGTGTTCACAAACGTTAAAAAATTACAAAGTATCCGTAATTGGCGTTGCATACTCATAACTTGGGCCAAACCAGTGGAGCAATGTCAATTCTAAATCGGCCACTCAGCTGCTGTTAGGCAGAGACAATCTGATAGACTTCAGAATTGTCTAGGCCAATTGAAATTTGTTTCTATAGACGGAGATTGTCTAGGAAGGCTCGAGTTCACTCTTTTTGTTTATGACTACTAAGAGCAAAGTAAATTTAGTAAAGTAAGATAGAATTATAAAAACAATATTATATTTTTAAAGTCTCTTCTACGTTGCTTGATGATGTCTAAAGCTTTAGGAGGCACTTTGATATGTATATTCCACGTCTGAGTGTTTGTGGGCTACATATATTTATCATACCACTCTCTATCTTTCTTAACTATAACTCATAATGTTGGGTATCTTTAAAAGGTGCGAACACCTAGAGACCCTGAAAATCACCACATCCTTTTTGCTAATTATGATATAACTAACTTGGAACCATACTGTTTCCAATAGTAGTTATCTGATCTTCAGAGTCTTTAAACTTGTGGCCTAGGTCTCAAGTTGAACTGAGTTGGCTCCAATGGTCTTCATTTATTGGTGAAATTATCAGTTTCACCCGCAGGTTGTATCTGCGAAGGTAGTTGTAATCGCAACCCTTCTTAGTCATCTGACTTTAAACCTTTATAACTCCTTACCCAATCAATAAATGTCTTCAGGAAGGCTTCCTACTAATTCGCAGAAAGCTATTCTACCGAATTGATAATTATTCCCTCAGTCGGCAACTCTTGGTTGCTTTTAGGTAACAGGATTTCAATCACTGTTGTAGTATGAGAAGTTATCTTTGTAACTATAATGTGTCCTGAAACCTAGTTGCAACACTTCATGTAGTCTAATAACTTCTATAGTAGTATTTCTCGGAGTTCTAGACTCTTCTAGATATTGTAGGGTGGTGTGAATATATTGGTCTCATGTTGAGATCCATTACCATTCAATACCATCTCTTTATGCAGAAATGTCCTGTTACCTATAGCCTATGCTAAAGATATCACATCTTTGAAGCCTAGTAACGTTCTGAGTATTTAGCGGATTCACTCTATTTCACTTCCCAGACCTATCCAAAGGGCCCCTCTCATATATCCCGCGAAAAGGATCCTGTCGGACTCACATTGGCGATGTATATGGTGTTATTCTGACACCTTCAATTCTGTGGGATTATAGTCACAGGACGCAACCGAGATTAATATGTATGATAACGTGTGGGCCCTATAACAGAGCCAGAGGGGGGTGTTGGAGACCAGAGATTCCAATTCCAGATAAGGTTACCCTACTTAGGGTGACCTCTGGATTTCAGATCCCGGTATTCCTAACAGCTGTATAATTGGCATTACACACCTATCATGGTAGGCCAAACCAGACTATATTTCAACTTTAGTTCTTTGAATCACGTGACGGGACAAACGAAGAAGGCTGGAAAGAGGGCACACGGCTGGTACAAGTTTGTACTAGGGGCTGAAAAGGATTTGTTGAACTCTTGGCAGTATTTACTATAATTTGGCGCTAAGGGTTCGACAGATTTTTTTCCAACTCCTAGAATACTAGAGGTATTCAAAGTTAAAAAAGAGGAAAATTTTTAGTTTACTTTGCTGTTTCATGTATGCTTGGCGCACACAAAATCAGTTAACTTACCATTACTTTACTATCCTCTGGTCCACTGAGACAGGTGAAATCTCTCTCATGCATTAGCGCCCAAGCTAGTAGCTTGGCATTTGAGTAATATTAAATGAATCTGTACTCATATCTACTGTAGGATTCTCATATGTACAGATTTAACTTTAGTTGTAAGATGAAGTTGAAAAAATGATTTTTAGAGTACCATAAAAACTTAGCAGAAAAGGACAATTCTCATGAGAGAAGAAAGATAACTTTGGAAAATTAAGTGAAGGCTCAATTACTGGATATTTTGGGAGTGTGGAGCTTGCAGCAGTTTCAACACTTCATCGTGCCCATTTTTGTCAGCCAGCTAAAGTGTGGTCTAGGTGTATTAACTCGAATTATATAGAGTCCACATGTTTTTGCTCTAATAGAAGCTTCACAACTCCTTGATGCCATTCCTGGCAGCTAATGAGAGGGGTTTTCAGTGGGATTTACTTAAGCTATCAGGATTGACATCTTTCCACTTCAACAATTGGCCCACTATCACCTTGTAGCCATTCTCAGGAGCCAATGAGAGAGGTTTTTGGCCAAAATCTTCATCTAGGATGTGGAGGGTTAACATCTTTCTGCCCTAACAGCAACCTTACTACTCCTTCCTGTCCTTTCTCAGCAGCCTATGAGAGCGGTGTCCAGCCAGATTTGCACAAACTATCAGGGGTGACATCTCCCAGAGTCAACAGTAGTTATATCACCATCTTACAACCATTCTCAGCAGTACTTAAGTGTGGGTTTTGGCCAAATTCCTTATCTAGAGTATCAGAGCTGACAGAGTCTTAACATCAGTATAGCTTTACTATTTCCTCATAGCCATTCCTAGCAGCCCACCAGAGGGGGGTTTGACGAAGATCCACAATCTTCCGCATTTTTATGGTGCATGAGCAGGGGTGTCACAAACGTGGCTTAGCATGAAAAAGGTTTTCACGTGACACATGGTTATAAGTCACAGGTATGTTATTGTTTTGCTCATATGACCTATTCAGGTTATATGATTTGTTACGTGTGGGATTTGTGATGCTTTCGCACATGGCTCAAGTATGAGTCATGGGACATGCGTCTGACGAGTATGCCTTGCGAGTGTGCCTTGTGGGTAAGCCTTGCGCATATGATTTATGTTTCGCACATGACCTCATTATGAGGTCAGGGGTTTCGTGCATATGACTCAGTCGAGTCATATGACTTGTTTATTGCATTATGATTAGTTTATGAGTTTTGCACATAACCTCGCTATGAGGTCATGGGTTTTGAGTATGTGATCACTTTGGTCATATGACTAGTTTGTTATGATTTGGTTTCGCACCTGTGACCACTTTAGGTCACATGACTAAAGGCGAGAAGAACATTATATAAGGAGGCCGATGCGGTTGAGGAAGAAAGGTTCTTCACGCTTTGTTCTAAGTACTTTTCCTACATATTACTTTAACAATTATAAAACACCTTTACGATCTTTATCGTTACTACAACGTTATTGTTACGCCGAGGAAGGTTCTTCACGAAGACGAGTTAGAGAAAGCTTACGATAGGAGTTCTCGATAGAAGACAAAGGTCTTATACTATTGGTAACGTAGGCAGAGGCCTAGAGCTATTGTAAGACAAAGGAAGAAAGAGACAGAAATGAGAAGTATCGTTCCCCGTCGCCAAGAACTAACTATCCAGAGAGGGATCGTTACATTACAAAGCGTCACCTAAGTGCGACGCCAAACGATACAAGACGGCATCCTTCAATCCAGACAGGGAAGGAGATATCGACATCGACGATCAAAACCTCAATCTAGGAGGATTCAGCAATGCATTAGATCACGTCTCAGCAGAACCCTCGAGAGCGACAAGCCCAGTAACCCCAGAGAAGGGATCCCCAGTCGATAGCTCTCCTGCAGGAACTCCACGACCCGAGAGAATGTCGGGATCCGCAATACCTGGGCCACTGGCCCCAGCCACTCCGGCACCAGGAACCAGCATACTTGGAATGACTGAAAATCAGTTTCAGGCATTTCTCGCAGCCACGCGAAATACAGGACAAGGAAATATCCAACGACCAAAAGCAAAGGAACCCGACACATACGAAGGCGCTGAAGATAAGCTATGAATATTCTTAGCACAATGCGAAGGATATTTTGCTGTTAAGGGATATGGAGATCAACACGATGAAATCAAAATTCCCTATGTGGAATCCCTGCTCAGAGGACTCGCAGGGCAATGGATCATGCCTTTCCAAGATGGAAGGAAGCAGAGGGAATGGGTCACATACGAAGAGTTCAAGGCGACACTCTTTGAACAATTTGGAGATCCCAACGCCAAAGAAACAGCAAGACGAAAGCTAGAAAAACTCCAGCAAGGAAAACAAACGTTCTCAGCATATTGGAACGAATGTCGACTGTTGGAATATGAGGCCGAGTTTGATGATGCGACTCTCTACATCATCCTCGAGAGAAACTGCAGTGAGAGACTCCGAGAGGCATGGGGAATCTCTGACCTGTGGTATACGACAGCCGAACGATTTGCAAGATGGGCAATTGACAAAGAAAGTAAATTAAACATGGTTCTGAGCAACTCGGAAAACACTATAGTATATAGAGTGGTCCAATCATCCAGGAATGTGGACAGGACCTTCAAACTGCAAGCACCTCGAGGAGAAAGTCGAGCATTACCACTAGGCGAACCAATGGAATTGAACAAATCAAGAGCAGGGCCTGCTCTGAATCTGTCTAAGGAAGAATACACCAGAAGAATGAATGGAAAACTATGCCTAAGGTGTGGAAAAGCAGGGCATCGGATACGAGAATGCATAAGCCGACCGGACAACGGATACCAGGGGAACAGAGCTGCTGGAAATAATCGTTTCCAAAATCAGAAAAGAAGCAACATCCGCGAAATGATAGCAGAGGATTCACCGGCGGAAAACGACGAGGGTCCCCAGTAAACGGTGGTCTGGGAGACCCAAGATGTGGACCTGGAAACCCATCAAATTAGAGAACTACTACACGGCACTGCACACGCAAAGAGGAGAAGAAGCTGGAGATCATGTGATGATCAAAACGAAGATATACAACAGAAAAAGCGAAGAAACAACAATATATGCAATGCTCGACTCAGGGGCCACTGAAGACTTCATCGACAAAGAAATATGCGACAAATATGGCCTCTACACCAAACAAGCGAAGAAAGCAAGACAAGTCTACTTAGCGGATGGAAAACCAAGCGCTATGGGTCCTATAACCCATACGGCGACAGTACCCATGGACATTGACAGCCATAGGGAAATGGCAACCTTTCAAGTAGCAGATCTGAAGAATCATGAGATAGTCCTAGGAATGCCATGGTTACGGAAGCATAATCCGACGATCGATTGGAACGAGAACAAGATGACCTTTACAAGCGAACTATGTGCGACACGATGTCTCAACAGTTCACCTGTAGTCTACTCAACACCGATACAAGAAGCGGAAAAAGAAACTTTGCATACAAAGTTCGCTGAGATGCGGCAAGACAAGAGAGTCCGGATACAAAGACTGGACCAAGAGGCAAAAGTGCCTACCAAGGGTTCCAAAGGGGCAGCAGGACACGACCTATATGCCAATAAAGGAATCAAGATACCTGCCAACGGGCAGGCAACGATAGCAACGGGAATAGCCATTGGACTCCCAGAAGGCACCTATGGACGAATAGCACCCCGCAGTGGTCTAGCAGTCAAACACCGACACATGACCATAGCAGGGGTAATCGACGTCGACTATAGCGGTGAAATCAAAGTGGTCCTGGCCAACCTAGCTCAAGAGGACTACCAAGTCCAGAAAGGCGATCGAATCGCACAGTTGATAATTGAAAAAATCAACAAAGAGGATCTGCATGAAGTAGATCAACTGGAAGAAACAATAAGAGGAAACAAGGGATTTGGAAGTATGGACCAAAACCAGCTCGATACAACAAAAAGAATTGAAATCAAAGAGATCATAGCACAAGCCTTTGGATGATATTATCGAAGAGGAGATACAACAGGAATTCTCAAATGGATATACGAAGATGAAAAAGCGGTTCTAGCAAAAATCAATATCAGCACAGAGCTAGCAATCCAGGACAAGAAATACCAAAGCAAAAAAGGAGGAAAGAATTGGTTCCAAAAGAATATCACCAATTCACATATCTATTCCAAGAAGAGGAAGCTACGGAGCTACCACCTCGAAGACCAGGAATCGACCACGAAATTCAGCTGGCCAAAGATGAAAAAACGGAAAAGACAAAAGAGATTCCCTATAAGAAGTTATACCCCCTAGGGGAAGCAGAGCTCGAAGAACTTAGGAAGTACATCGAGCAAAACCTAAAGAGAGGATGGATCCGAGACTCTTTTGCGTCAGGAGGATCCCCAATACTATTCGTCAAAAAGAAAGACGGAAAAATGAGACTCTGCGTGGACTACAGAGTCCTCAATTCGGTTACCAAGAAGGACCAATATCCACTACCCTTGATTGGGGAAGCACTGGACAGACTACGATCAGCAAAATACTTCACCAAACTCGACATCAAAGACGCATACCACGATATACGCATCAAGGCAGGAGACGAATGGAAGACTACATTCGCCTCAAGATACAGAATGTTCGAATACTTGGTTATGCCCTTCGGGCTAACCGACGCACCGGCTTCATTCCAAAGATGGATCAACAAGGTACTTAATAAGTACCTCGACATATGTTGCATCGTATACTTGGACGATGTACTCATATACTCGGAAAACATACAACAACACTAAAAAGATATCAGCAATATCATGGCGGTAATACAAGGATCAGGAATGAAGATCAAACCAACAAAATGCGAATTCCATAAGGAAGAAACAGAATACCTTGGATTTATCATCAATCGAAGTGGGGTCAAGGTCGACCCTGTTAAAACAGCAGCCATATGGGATTGGACCAAACCAAACAACAAGACAGATGTTCAATGCTTTATGGGATTCTGCAACTTTTATCGAAGGTTCATAGAGGGATTTAGCAGGCTTGCAAAACCACTCTATAACCTTACGAAGAAAGACAAGAAATGAGAATGGGGATGAAAACAAATAAAAAGCATATGATGCAATACGAACGCATCTAACATCGGCACCCATACTGGTTCATTTCAATCCAAACCGAAAAACAATGATCGAAACGGATGTCTCAAAATATGTATGCTCAGGCATACTATCGCAACAATGCGATGATGAAAAATGGAGGCCAGTGTCTGACCGATCCAAGACAATAACCCCTGCAGAATGCAACTACGATGTTGCAAACAAAGAACTATTAGCGATAGTTCAAGCATTAAAAGAATGGAGGAGATAGGTTTCGAACAACGACCATCCAGTCCGAGTTCTAACCGACTATAAGAACCTGGTCCTGTTCATGACTATCAAAGAACTGAATGACCACCAGATAAGATGGATGGAACACCTCAGCAAATACAACTTCAAAATCGAATACCGACAAGGAAAAGAGAGCGGAAAGCCAGATACTCTCATGAGAATTGCAAGCGACAAACCACAAACGAAAGAAGACGAAAGAATCAGACAAAAAACACGAACCCTATTACCAAAAACCTACTTCGTGGCAATAGAGGTTATCCAATTCACATCAAAGGAGGAAAGAGGAATTGAGAATGCAAACGAGAAAGACAAAACAATCCAGGCAATAAGAGAAGCATTGGAAGAAGGAAAAAAGGAGATGAAAGGAATGACACTGGGGTTATGCCAATGGAAGGATGGAAATATGTGGTACGATAGAAAACAATGGATCCCGGAAGAAGAGGAGATAAGGACAGACATCATACCACAACACCATGATATCCGAACGGCAGGACACGGAGGAACGGCTAAAACCACGGAATTGATCACGAGGTCATTCTATTGGCCAGGACTACACGAAGATGTCAAACGATATGTCAAAAATTGCGACATATGCCAGAGAACGAAAACGGCTAAACACGCACCATATGGATTACTAAAATCAAACGATGTCCCCAAACAACCATGGGAAACAATTACAATGGATTTCATCACAGACCTACCAACATCGGAAAATTGCAATAGCATCCTGGTCATGGTGGATCGCCTGACCAAAATGAGTCATTTTATTCCGGTTAGAAAAGACATCAACACGAGGGATTTTATACAAACATTCTTCTGAGAGGTCTTTCGACTTCACAGCCTCCCAAAGAATATCATTACCGATTAAGGAACACTATTCACATCGGGACTATGGAAGAAAGTAACCGGAGAAATGGGAATACAAAACAGAATGAGCACAGCGTTCCACCCACAAACAGATGGACAAATGGAATTGGTAAATGCGATACTCGAACAATATTTAAGGGCCTATGTCAATTATCAGCAAGATGATTGGTACAAGCTGTTATCTATGGTCGAATTCGCATACAACAATGGAAAGCAAGAAACAATTGGCACGACACCCTTCTTCGCAAATTACGGACAACATCCACAAAGTCAGACCACATATCATAAGATTAATGATGTGATACCAGATAAAACCGATATGGGGAAACTACACGAAACATTATAATACGAAATGAGTCAAGCACAACAACGACAGAAGGAACAATACGATAAGCACTGAAGACCAGATCCGAATTTACGACCAGGAGATATGGTATGGCTAATACCATGCAATATCCATACAATGCGACCATCAAAGAAATTGGACTACAAGAAAATAGGACCATTCCGGATACTGGAAAAAGTGGGCAGTCGAGCTTATAAACTCAACCTTCCACCCTCAATGCGAATACACAACACATTCCACATCTCACTCCTTAAATTACACAACGACAATAAGTTTCCTTCACGAACAATTATTCCTCCCCCTCCGATCGAACTCGACGGAGAACCAGAATGCGAGCTTGATGAAATAGTCGATTCCCGCTTCTTCCACGGTCACCTCCAATACCGAGCCAAGTGGACAGGATATTCTCCAGAACACGATAAAACTTGGTACTTCGCACATAACTTCAAAAACGCACAAGATGCCATCTCAACCTTCCACCAGCGATACCCAGGCAAGCCCGGCCCAGGTGACAATCACGTTCAACCAAGACAAAGGCGAGGGAAAGGCTCCAGTGCCATTGCAACAACATGATGGCTGGGGCGATAGCCCACGCCAAACCACATCCACTAGTCCCGAATACTTATTCATGGTACTAACCGACGAAGAGCTCAAGGAAAGGGAACAACAAGCACAGCATAACGCCATATCATGGACAGTATGCTACGATGACGATTGCCAAATACACTTTGGCGATAAAGAAGGCTCGGGATGGTTCCTGAGGGAATGTCGAAAGCGTGAGCCATGCCCGGACCACGTTCTAAAGCATTGGCAACAATGCTTCAGAAATGGGTGCAGGATGCGCAGGGCACAGAAAATATCCATGAGATTCTACCCACAGAAGGATGGAATCAGGAAAGAGTTGGAAGGAGAGGATGCCAGAAAGGCATGGGCCGCGAGGACGCGGTCCAGAGAAGGGGGGGCCCAAAACTCCTCAGCAGACACGGAACCGGATGTGAGGAGCCTACACAGGCAAATCCGGGGACTCCGAGAACAACTTGGCTAAGCCGAGGCCACAATTTCGGCAAATGACAAAATGATTGCGGAGCTAAGACAGCTGAACGATAATCAGTGGCACACGATGGAGATGGCGAATCTGACCCTGGAATCAGTAAGGATCAGGTAGAGGATGGCGGACGAAAAGTTCCACAAGCTGAGAAGGACCATGCACTCGGCAGGACGGAAACTATTGAAACTGTGAGAAAAAGCCTGATGGGACTCAGGCTTAGGAGGAGGGGAGCTAAGGTCACGAACGTGGCTTAGCATGAAAAAGGTTTTCACGTGACACATGGTTATGAGTCACAGGTATGTTATTGTTTTACGCATATGACCTATTCGGGTTATATGATTTGTTATGTGTGGGATTTGTGATGCTTTCGCACATGGCTCAAGTATGAGTCATGGGATATGCACCTGATGAGTATGCCCTGAGAGTGTGCCTTACGCGTAAGCCTTGCACATATGATTTATCTTTCGCACATGACCTCATTATGAGGTCATGGGTTTTGAGCATGTGATCACTTTGGTCATATGACTAGTTTGTTATGATTTAGTTTCGCACATGTGACCACTTTAGGTCACATGATTAAAGGCAGGAAGAACACTATATAAGAAGGCCGGTGCGGCCGAGGAAGATAGGTTTATCACGCTTTGTTCTGAGTACTTTTCCTACTTATTACTTTAACGAATATAAAACACCTTTACGATCTTTATCTTTATTGTGATGTTATCGTTGCGCCGAGGAAGGGCTTTGAGAAGACAAGTTAGAGAAAGCTTATGATAGGTGTTCCCGATAGAAGACAAAGGTCTTGTACTGTTGGTAACGTGGGCAGAGGCCTATAGCTATCGTAAGACAAAGGAAGAACAAGACAGAAGAGATAAGTATCGTTCCCCGTCGCCAAGAACTAACTATCTAGAAAGGGATCATTACATGAAGCTGGATATTGAATTTGATTAACTCTTGTAGTACCGCAGGCACCAATATCTTTGTCTTGCAATTTGCGAAACAATGGAATAGTTGAAAACCCATTGTCCATATAGACTATAAAGTTATCAGAATAAGTATCAAGAGAGTGGCATAACTGTATGACGGTTGAGCTGGTTGGTAAAAGGTCCGGTACCTTCGTAAGCTCGGCAAAGGACTCAGTACGTGATGTAAGTATCCAATTAAGTGTATATCTACCACTGCATAGGGAGATTACTTTATTGCCAATGGGGATTGGCTTGCTAGGAATGCGAACTATGTGAAAACTATGGCCTGTGAAGAAGACTATCATCTCATTGATTGATACATATGTGCCAGGAAGAAGCAAGGCCTGACTTTGGTATCGCAGATGAGAATTAAGTGGCTCAAGCTTTTTCCACCAGCTGCTTCTAGGTAAGCTAGCTGTCTCATCAGGAATTGATACGTGGATAAAGTGCTTGACTTGACAGTATCAGTAGAAGCTCATGGAACTGTAAGCTGAAAGTAATCCATCAGACCAGTACCTACTAACTCACCCCAATCGAGTAATACCTATGAGAATTATGATTCCCCAAAACATTTGTAACTCAGTTGCTGAGATTGGATGCTGCCATTGCTGCTTAGTTGCTTTTTTCTGCTTTGCATAAGCATTTGTTACTTGAACAAGCTGCTCAATTATGTAGTCATCTCAAAATAAGCTGAAAAATACTACCAGTATCATGCTGGTATCTGATGGCACTCTTGGTCTACTCGCATGCTCGATCTACTCCATAGGTCTGAACTCGACCAGGTCATTTATCTCAGGCTGGGTCGTAGAGGTAGTGGCCTGTAAACTGCTAATTTCATTCCCAGATTTGTGGGTTACTGCACCTTTCACCCATTTTACCAGAGGCATAATATTTGAATAGTATTTCGAAAGAAGTTTCTGAGATTGTTTCGCTGACATGATTTCTTATATCGTAAAATGTAGGCTTAAGGCACTGGCATAAATGCGGATATTCCAGCTGGAGTTGACTGGTACTGAGATGTAGTCTGAAGTCACATAATTGACTACCTACATTTGGTTAAATCATTGACGCAAATGCATGAGAGAGATTTCGTCCATGTCTCAGTCGACCAGGGGATACTTTTTTTTGAGTGGATACTGACCTTTTGAGGTTGGTATCTATCACAAAAGCTGGTTTTAACACAATTCTACTAGAATTCAGGAATGGTACATGATGTGAAAAGAAATTTTTTAAAAATCAGAAGATAATCCTAAAATATTATAGCATACTTTTAAAACAATTATCCACTTTCTCTTTCAAAAATCTCTTTATTTTTGTATTTTGTCAATAAATACATAGTTCTTACAGTGTCTTCAGTACTAATTTTAACCCAGGTGCTTTTGCCTTTGAATACCTTAGTGCATTCAAATATGCTACCCCAAATGGGAGTATACTATTAGCTAACACTATGAAGTAACCTAATGCAATCTCTCATGTTTACTTGTTACTGAAAAGTGATTTTTTTAACTTTGAATACCTGTACTAATTAAGTACAGTACAGTACTTGTACTGTACTTGTTCTATAGAAGAAGTACCAGTATTCGAAAATCCTAATCCACACCGAATTACCGACCTGGTGTACATCAGTCAAATACGAGTTACAAGTTTGTATTGGCATAAAGATACGTGCAGATCTTTTGCCATATTGTTAGGCGGAGACAACTTGATAGACTTCAAGGTTATATAGGCTAATCGAGATTCGTTTTTGTAGACGGAGATTGTCTAGGAAGGCGCGGACTTTACTCCTTTCGTTTATGACTACTAGAAGCGAAGTAAAATAGGTAAGGTAGAGTAGAATCGTAAAAACAATATTATATTGTTAAGGTCTCTTCTCTATTGTTTGATGATGTCTAAAGCTTGGGAGGCACTTCGATATTTATATTCCGCGTCTGAGTGTTCGTGGACTACATCTATTTATCATACAACTATGTACTTCTTCAATCGTAATTCGTGACGTCGAGTTTTCTTCTCAGGTGCGAACACCTGTTGACCCTGAAAACCATCAAATCTTTTTCGGTAATTACGATACTTCTTCTTTGGAAGTGTGCTGCCCTTAATAGTAATATCCCGATTAGCAGAGTCTTTAAACTTATGGCCTAGTTCTTAAGTCGAGCTGAGTTGGCTCCAATTGTCTTCGCCATTGATAAAATGATCTGTTTTATCCACGGTTATATATGCAAAGGTGGTCGTCATTACAACCATCGTACGTCGTCTGACTCCGATCCTTTGTAACTCCATATCCAACCGATAGATTTTCTTTGGATGACTTCCTATTAACTCGCAGGAAGCCACTCTACTAGGCTGGTAATTACTCCCTTAGTCGGCAACCCTTGGTTGCTCTCTGAGTAGTAGGTTTCAGTAACCATTGTAGTATTGAGAATCACCCCATAGCTACGACATGTTTCGAAACCCAGTTGCAACACTCCGTGAAGTTCGTTGGCTTCTTTAGTAGTGTCTTTTGGAGTTCTAAACTCTTCTGGTGTATGTAAATGTATTGGTCTCTAGTAGAGATCCTTTACCATTTGATACTATCTTTTTGTGCGAAACCGTCCCGTTACTTACAGCCCATACCAAAGGTGTCATGTCTTTGAAGCCAAGTAACACTCTGAGTAGTTGACGGAATAACTCTGTTCTACTTCCCAGGACTAGCTGAAGGTCCCCTCAGATATATCCTGTGAACAGGATCCAGTCGGACAGACAGCAACGATGTATATGGTGTTATTTTAACACCTTCAATTCTGTAATACTATAGTGACAGGACGCAACTGAGATTAATATATATGATGACGTGCGGGCCCCATAAGGGAGTCGGAGGGGGGTGTTGGAAACCAGAGATTCCGATTCTGAGTGGGGTTACCCTACTTAGGGTGGTTCCTAGGTATCGGTTTCTGGTATTTCTAACATATATACAGGATTACTTGTACCTTGCGAATATCTGCCTTACCCCTGTTTCTGAATATTTCTTGCCTGGGATGAGCACTTGTAGATAGCTAGAGCCTTTGTTCAAAAAAATCGAGAAATCTAAATAAAGCTAGTGATAGTCTTACCACCTTTCAATTCCCCCCATCCTGTTTCCCAATTTTTCTACTTAGGGCTGTACTATATATGTCCTCTTGCTACCTCCAGCCATCATCCTTATTGCAATATTGTCACCATCTCTCTTAATGGGTACTCTCTCTCTATCTGCTGTCTCCAACAATTTATGGCTCCCCAACCTCTTCCATCCTGGTGATTCCAGAAAATATGCTCTCTCATTCCCATCCTTATCCCTGAAATGTCAGACAATTATGCCTCCTCATGTAGGGATCAAAGTTCTCTGAGCTACATAATTTTCTGACATTTACAGGATGAGGATGTGAAATGGGGAGGATATTTTTAGATATCAGCGAGATGAGAGGAATTAGCTTTTACCAAATTCTTACTCCTTCCTCCCTCCTTCCTCCTTCTACCTAAAGACATCCCTCTTCCCTGTGCCTAGTATTGTAAAAAGACCTAATTTTCACCCCCCATTGCTAACTCTTACTTCTCCAATACCTACCTTCTTTCTTGCCTGACTTTTTTTATTCCATATCTTAAACCTATTCTTTTCTAAATGTAATTTAATACACAGCCGACAGATGTAGTTCAAGCACAACTGACAGTTTAAATCTCCACTTAAGTCATCTCATAGTAACCCACCCATGGTGAGATGTTCTAAGAAAGCTCAATCTACTTCTGGTGTGCTACTTGAGAACTGGACTTTATCTAGAAACTTCCATAATACAAAACCAAAGGACTGGCGGATTGATGTGTTTATAAACTAATGCCTTAAGAGTGGTCGTAAGACAGATATGAACCTAGCCTTCCACCAATAATAATAATCATTGGACTACATGGTGAAACAGTTTCAACATTTATTCTCTAATAAGTACTATCATATGGTTGCTTTACCCGCTATCTTTATACTGCGCATAAGTTTTACCTCCCTTTGTAATATACTGCACATTTGCAGAGATGTCCTCAAATTTATTTCCTTTTTTATACAGTCTTCTTACTTGTGTATTTTCTCTTGACCACTGGAACTGTAGACTTTATCCAGATAGCATTGCATGTAAAAATAGATAAGTTTATGATAAAATTATAAGCCATCTCTTGGTAGCTGCAAATGATGGTACCATTTTATAGCAGAAGAAAAACTTTCTATGACTATTTATACATCAATCTAGGTTTAGTTGTAGGACATGGTACTGCTCAAGTTCTATTATGTAAGATTCTGCTGATACAATCCTTTGAGAGTATATTAGTACAGTAGGGGTGACCGATCCAGGAGCCATCTTGTGTATCAATCACTGACTAGAAAACCAACTTCACATATTGAAACTATTATTTATGGTAATATAAATGGTGGGATCGTTAATGGTGATGTGAATGGTGGGAGCATTCTCTTCGGGTCATTGCAGATAGTAAGTGGGAGTAGTTTCGTGAGTACCTCTGCCTATGGTCTCTGAAAGATTGAGTTAACCTTTGATCCATTGTATTCATAGCATTCCAGAGATCTGTTAAGTTTGACAGAGAGAGAATATTAGAAATATCGGGATTTGACACTGAGGAACCAATCTAAGTAGGGGAACTCTACTCAGAATCAGAATCTCTGGTCTCTCACACCCCACTCCAGACCCCTTATGAGGCCCACATGTCACCATACATATTAATCCCAGAGATATCCTGTTACTCTAATACTACAGATTTGAAGGTGTAAGAATAATACTGTATAAATTACTGCCATCTGTCCAACGAGATCCTGTTCACAGAATATATGAGAGGAGACCTTCTGCTAAGTCTGGGAAGTGGAAAGGAGTGGATCTGTTAACTACTCAGAGAGTTACTAGGTTTCAAGAATGTGACATCTTTGGCACATGCCGTAGGTAACAGGACGTTATTGCAGGAGGATATGGTATCGAATGGTAAAGAATCTCAACAAGAAACCAATACATTTGCACCTATCCCACGATAAGCAGAAGAGTCTAGAACTCTGAGAAACACTACTACTGAAGCTAATAGACTTTACAGAGTATTACAATTGGGTTCAGGAATGCACTGTAGTTGGAGGATAATTCCTAATAGTAGAAAGGCGATTGAAACCCTATTACCCAGAGTAACCGATAGTTACCAAAAGAGGAATTGTTCATCAATGCAGTAGAATAGCTTTCTGCGAATTAGTAGGAAGTCCTCTGGAAAATATGTGTTGGTTGGGTATGGAGTTATAGAGATTTGAAGTCAGGCGACGAAAAAAGGTTACAATTACAACTACCCGCACAAATACAACCTGCAGATGCAACTGATCATTTCATCAATGACGGAGACAATTGGTACCAAGTCAGTTCGCCCTGAGAACTAGGCCTCAAGTCTAAAGACTCTGACGGTTGGATAATTACTATTGTGAACAGTATTGTTCCTAGTTAGCAATATCGTAATTACTGAAGAGGGTATGGTGATTTTCAGGGTCTCCATGTGTTCACACCTTTGAAGAATACTCAATCTTGCAGGTTATAATCAGAAAGGTACATAGTTGTATAATAGATAGAGGTAGCCCATGAATACTCAGACGTGGAATGTAAATATTGAAGTGTCTCCCAAACTTTTAGACATCATTAAGCTATGGAGAAGAGACCTTAATAATATAATATTGTCTTCACGTTTCTATTCTACTTTACTTACTTTACTTTGCTCTTAGTAGTCACAAATGAAAGGAGTAAAGTCTGATCCTTCCTAGACAATCTCTGTCTACAGAAATAAATATTGGTTGGCCTAGACAACTCTGAAGTCTATCATATTGTCTCTGCCTAACAGGGAAGAATCTGAGAAAGATAGGATTCAATATTCATCTGAATGCTCAGTACAGTCATGTCCAGAAAGTAATGATACCCCTTAATAGCAACTACTACCACTACCATTGATGAAATCAACCATAGAAAACAATAAAAGTAGAACCTTCATTAAAAGAAAACTGAAAGTAGATACAATAGGCTTTGAAAAAATTCTACTACCACTTTGTATGACCTCCTTCTGCATCCAATACTGTCTGAATTCTCTCTGGCATCCTAACTATCCACTCATTCAATGTCTCATGAGTAATTAAATCTCACTCTTCCTTCACTGCCAGAAATAATTCAGCAGCACTGTGGGGCCTTCTTTCCAACCTAGAGAATCGCTTTCTGATGGCTCTGTTGAGAGATGCCCAAGAATTCGCTATTGGATTGAGATCTGGGGAGTTGGGTGGCTAAGGCAATTTCTGATAATCAGAGTCTAAGTGCAATTTCTGATTTTCTGCACTACCATGCTATGAGGCATTATCTGCAGCTAGGTAGATATCGATAGAAGGTCTATCATGATCTCCTATCAAAGGGATAAGGTAAGGCTGGTAGATCTCAGTTGCATATTGTTGGGAATTAAGGCCAAGTCTATCCCTTTTGCTAGTCCTTTCTTCCTCAGTCTTCTTCCTCATAAGAATTAACTAAGTCCTGCCACCATTCATTATTACAGCATAGACCCTAATGCTAGTCCTTTTTGACCTAAAGTTAAGCTTTATGTTCTTTTCCTCCAACTCTTCCCCAGCTCTTATCCAGACCTTTCTCCCAGTAGGATTTGGATCATAGATAATTGAAGCTTCATCAACAAAGACCACCCAATTCTATGTTTCTTTCCAATTCCTCCTTCTCCTAGTAAACTTCTTTCTCTTCTCCTTTTGTCCTTTCCTCTAAAAAGGCTTTTTTCTTGGTATTAATAACTTAAAACCATCATCTAATAAGATTTATCTCTACTGGTTTTGCCAAGACCAATATTCCCTTTTTGAGTAATTTTACATAATGATAAATAAGGCTTGGCATCGATAATAGCCTCTACTACTCTTTTTTTAGCATTGGTAATCTTTGTTAGGTAGACAGGCTTGGACGCATAATAGGTATCTCCACCTCTTTCTTTGGCTCTAGTTACAACCTTTTGAACAGTTATCTTAGAGACTTCCAAAGCCTTTAAAACTTTAGTATACCCCATATCTGTATGCTTATACAGGGCATAAATCTCATGATTCTGATCTTTGCTTTCTCTCTAGGCATATGGTGGAGCTATAGTAGTTCATAGAAAGTAGGAGTGGTTCTGTTACACCATTGCTTCACCTGGGTATTATTACTTTCCAGACACGACTGTACTAGATCAAAGAGAAATGATGCTTGTCTTCACTGATTACTATAAGGAGATATCAAATCCAGACAAATGGTGGCTTTTTTCTATTCATTTTGTGGAAGACGTCTTGTATGAAAATAGCTGTAGGATGGATCAGAATACATTTGACAATTCTTTTGTCTAATTATTCATTCTTGATGAATAAGATCCTATAGTTAAAGGATGGTTCCATCAGGATGAATTGGAGACAATCAGTTGTGTATTACCTTTGCCTGAGAGTAATCCGCTGCTACTTGAAGT
Source organism: Tuber melanosporum (assembly GCF_000151645.1). Lineage (NCBI taxonomy): Eukaryota > Fungi > Ascomycota > Pezizomycetes > Pezizales > Tuberaceae > Tuber > Tuber melanosporum. Next base: position 371,010 of record NW_003298930.1, read on the forward strand.
GCTGAGCTGATTCGATTCTGTCAAGTCTATTGAGAGTCTTGCCAGATTCTTCAAGAATAGTTGGAAAGGTTATTTACCTGAGTGTGTGGATTATGAGGATGAAATAGGTCTGCAGATCCACTATGTTCTTACTGGCTTGTATGTACTTTGGTTCTTTCTTTTCTCTCGAGTTATTATTACTTTTCTTTTCTATTTTCTTCCTCCCTCTATTACTTCTATCTTGAGATGGCTCCTGTCTATGAGGAATCGCTGAGACATCCACCAATCCACACTAGTTTGATTCTCCATAATGTACTCGATATCTCACTGACCTATCATCATTATGAAGTTAGGTATCATGGCTACATCTGGACCCCCATCATCAATTACTGTGTTTAAATATCAGTAACTTGATTTTGAGGCATACAGAGGTCACCTATAATGCAGTAACAGGAGGTGTAGGAATCAGAAGCAAGGAGGTAAAGTGACAAGGACTCATCTGGGGACATGTCTTGATGGAACTTTTATCATATTAAGGCATGACCCTGTCGGGTTAGACGTGATCCAAGATGGGGCAAGCTATAGTTGTACAAAGTCAACTAAGTGGCTTACAGATGATTGCAAACTTATTAAATCACTACACCATATGCTCCACTGAATCCATGAGTTGGTGAAAAGGAATGAAAAGCCCACCTCAGTTGTACAGACTATTGGATTTTTGACGTTGAAGTTGGCACTGCAGGATAATAGGTTAGGATATTGTTAGGCGGAGACAACTTGATAGACTTCAAAGTTGTCTAGGCCAATTGAGATTCGTTTCTCTAGACGGAGATTGTCTAGGAAGGCTTGGACTTTGCTCATTTCATTTATGACTACTAGGAGCGAAGTAAAATTGGTAAAGTAGGGTAGAATCGTAAAAACAATATTATATTGTTAAAGTCTCTTCTCCGTTGCTTGATGATGTCTAAAGCTTGGGAGGCACTTCGATATTTATATTCTGTGTCTGAGTGTTTGCAGACTACATCTATTTATCATACAACTATGTACCTCTTTAATTGTAATTCACAATGTTGAGCTTTCTTCCAAGGTGCGAACACTTGTGGACCCTGAAAACCATCACACCCTCTTGGGTAATTACGATATTTCTTCTTAGGAAATGTGCTGTCCCCAATAGTAATATCCTGATTAGCAGAGTCTTTAAACTTATGGCCTAGTTCTTAAGTCGAACTGAGTTGGCTCCAATTGTCTTCATCATTGATAAAATGATTAGTTTTATCCTCGGCTATCTCTGCAAAGGTGGTCATCATTACAACCATTGTAGGTCGTCTGACTCCGATCCTTTGTAACTCCATACCCAACCAATAGATTTTCTTTATATGACTTCCTATTAACTCTCAGGAAGCTACTCCACCAGATTGGTAATTAATCCCTCGGTTGGCAACTCTTGGTTGCTCTCTGGGTAGTAGGTTTCAGTAACCATTGTAGTATTGAGAATCACCCCATGGCTACGACGTATTCTAAAACCTAGTTGCAACACTCTGTGAAGTTCGTTGGCTTCTTTGGTAGTGTCTTTTGGAGTTCTAGACTCTTCTGGTGTATGTAAATGTATTGGTCTCTAGTAGAGATCCTTTACCATTTGATACCATCTCTTTGTACGAAATCGTCCCGTTACTTACGGCCCATGCCAAAGGTGTCATGTCTTTGAAGCCAAGTAACACTCTGAGTAGTTGACAGAATTACTCCGTTCCACTTCCCAGGCCTAGCCGAAGGTCCTCTCTCATATACCCTGTGAACAGGATCCGGTTGGACAGACAGCAACGATGTATATGGTGTTATTCTAACACCTTCAGTTCTGTAATACTATAGTGACAGGACGCAACTGAGATTAATATATATGATGACGCGCGGGCGCCGTAAGGGAGCCGGAGGGGGGTGTTGGAGACCAGAAATTCCGATTCCGAGTGGGGTTACCCTACTTAGGGTGGTTCCTAGGTATCAGGCTATGGTATTCCTAACAGATATCCTGTTGTTAGGTGAGTGAGTATACTGTGGCAGGAGAATTAACTTCATTTTCCAACCACCACTACGGGCCGAAAGGACTTACTATATATAATCAAGGTAATTGTGAAGTTCAAGTATGTGCTCCGAAAGTCATTGCAGTTCTTAAATAACTGGCAAACAGATTCTTAGAGTTATGGAGGTTTATTTGATATTGCCTTTCTGTAAGGATTATGAAAGATGAGATTATGCTTATGATATGGGCAATAGGTTTTTATCCTTGCCATCTGTATCAATTAAATCTGAGTTGTCACAGTACCCTTAACTTGTGATACTACAGATGGAAGGTACTATCCCTTGGGCAGTGTGAAATAGTAAAATTCGCACCAAGCTATACTAGACCAAAAAGGTGTCTTAGTGCTTACAAATATTGCGAGTAATATCAAATGACTATGGTTACATTGAAGCATACAAGTAAGCAAGAAAGAGATTTTAATCTGTATATACAATAGAGAAAAGATGACTCATTACTCCAAGTCCTATTGACTAAAAATATTTTTATGCCTAATATTAAAACAATTTTCACAAAGGGAGAAACCACGTGCAGGACCCAAATACTCATAGATAGTTTTTAGTGCTCTTAAACCTTTCTGTCTCATTTCCTGTAGTGTAAATCGACGCTGGGTACACTCTAGTCTGGAGTCGCAGTCCCAGATAATGAAGAACCGATGGTCCTCCTTTAGACCATGAGGAGATAGAAGGAATGTTGAGTGTTGAAGTTTACTATAGCAGGAATAAAAGTCGTCCATGAATAGTAGGACCTCTGGGGACGTTGCTGTTTCTGCCCATATGTTTTGATAATCGATTCAGCAAGAGCTTGATGAAACACCAGAGAGGACTTAAGCTGGTAAGGTAGGCCAAGGGAGCTTGAGGAAGTAGGCAAGAAGGCAGGTAAGCAGATTGATAAGAGAGTAGGTAGGCAGGTAGGCAGAGGTGATATCAACAGATATGAATTAATAACTGTGGTGTTTAATAGCCAGTAAAAATGGGAAGCCAGTTGCAGAGGCATTTTAGCTGCGTGAAATAGTAGCTGTAGTACTGTTGTACTACATCTATTCTGACTTTAAATTAATTGTAGTTATCGGTAACTGCTGGAATTGGAATATTGATTCGCTCATAAGAACCAAATACATGATGAATAGCTGGACCATTGCTGCTAGTATATTGTGACATCTTCCTCTCAGAAATTACTTTTGCTTCCATGGTATGAATAGTGCTTAAAAAGAAAAACTGTACTATTAGCCTGCCACTGGAGAGCCAGCACCTTTTCTGCTGAATCTGCACCCCCATATTACAAATATGACTTAGTAAGAAAAGGATTTTCACATGACTTATAATTATGAGTCATAGGTATGTTATTGTTTCATGCATATGATTCATTTGGGTCATATGACTTATTATATTATGATTAGTTATGTTTCTCACATGACTCAATTATGGATCATAGGACGTGTGCCTGGCAAGTATGCCTAGCAAGTATGTCTTGTGGGTATGCCTTGCCCATATGATTTATATTTCACACATCACCTCATTATGAGGAAAAGGGTTTTGTGCATGTGACTACTTTGGGTCATATGACTTGTTTATTGTGTTATGATTAGGTTATAGGTTTTTGCACATAACCGGGATAAGATGTCATGAGTTTTAGACATGGGACCACTTTGGTCATATTACAAGTTTGTTGTAACGTGTTCGCAAGGTGCTAATCACGTTATCGGTATTAGATACGATAGTTGGCAGGTGGCCTGCTCTTCCAGAGAGGAGGCGAGAGCTGAGAACTAAAGGAGGCTTCGAGGGTGTACTGGGGAACAAAGAAGTAACCGTTCAACCAAGTATATTGAAATACTGTCTGTCGAAGTCTGCCTTTTCTATCGTAGAAACAGGTGGTCTTTAAATACACAAATCTGTTTATGTCTTAACATGAACGAAACTAATCAAAGGTATCAATCGATACACTTTGGTAAAACTCTTTAAGTGTCAAGGCGACACTTGAAACAAAACATAAAAAAAAACCAAGTATCAAACGATACTTAAAACAAACCAAGTATCAAAGCGATACTTAAAACAAAACATAAAACAAAACCAATAACTAAGTACCCGTACCGGTTACATTCCCCAAAACAAAACAACTGTTTAAACCAACAAAACCTAATAATCATCAAAAGCGGAGTCTGAGAAACTAAGGGCTTCAGTCTCCGCTAAAAACTCTTCATCGTAAGTGTCATACCAGGGACAAGAGCAAACTCTAACGAAACACTTAGACTTGAAGAAGTCTAAATCACAGTAGTCACGAATACCAGATTCGTGCTGTACATCAACCCAAGCATGATCGCAATCAGGACAGTAGTCAATCCAGAGGATTTCGAAACAGTCTTTAAGTTGGATAACATTGCGGTTCAACAACAGTCCAACAACCTGTTATTGCTACCTCACATTGAGCTCCACATAGTTTGACATCGTTATGGTATTCGGATGGTGATTGGTGACTAGATAAAGTTGTCGAGGGCCTGCTCCATAGCTTGATTCTCCTCATCGCTGCTTTCGAACTCTGACTCAAAGTATGGTGCCCAAAATACATCTCTAGCTTCGAGTTCTGCGTGCCATCGCTCAGTTTCTGGCATTGTAGGTGTCCAGCACATGGTGATATAATTGATTGTTGGGGGGAGGGATTCGTTTGGCATGTTGTCTTTCCACCATCCATTCACCATATCCATAGCGTGCTCAAGTCCTTCCAGTGGTTCCCAACTGTTTTCGCTCGTCGGATATGCTTTCCATTTGACTAGGAACTGATCATTTCCATGCCAAAGGCGGTGGTCTCCGATTTCTTCAACTTCCCATTCATCCTTCTTATCGATGATGATAGGTACAGGCCGAGAGTGGGTTCTTCCAGGAAACTTGGAGTTATCTTTTGGATGGAATCACTTGACAGCTGAGGTGTGAAAGACTGCAGTGTTGCGGTGGTACATGCGTCCATCCATCTGGACAGTGTAGTTCTCTGTATGCTCGTCAAAGGATATGACTTTGAAGGGTCCGCGCCATCGGGGTTGCAGTTTCTTGCTGCATCCAACATTGGTATTGAACTTGTTACCGTGAACTATGAGCATGTCTCCTGGCGAGATGGGGACATGTTTGCGTCGTTGTTTCTGGGCAGTAGTGGTGCTTCGGAATCGGGCAGCCTTAACAGCTTGGAAGGCATCGTTCCGAATTGCTTGGTGGCGGTTTAGATGGTCGTCAGAGGCAGGGACTGAGGAGTTCTTAAATAGTGTTGTAGGTAGGAGGGGGTATTGACGGCCAAAGACTGCCTTATATGGTGACATTCCCAAGGTATCTGAAAGTCCGGTGTCGATATATGCAGCGAGCTCAACAAGGGATGGTTCCCAGTTGGTTTGTTGTTCATTGATCCTATTCCTAATTCCGGTCTTAACTTCGCGAATCTTTCTTTCTGCTTGGCCATTTGTCTCATGTTATCCAGGGGCAGCCATAATGTGGTTTATTCCGAGGGAGGTCAAGGTTTGCTTCCAGAATCTGGCGGTAAAGCGGGGATCAGCATCACTGACAATAGATAAGGGGTACCCATGGGGGGTAAACAGGTATCGTTGGAGGTTATTCCAGGTGTCTTTGGAGGAATCGGTAACCTTCATTGGTATGAGCCATGTGTATCCAGAGAATCGGTCCACAGCCACCAAGATGGTGTCATATCCAGCGGATTTATTGAATGGTCCTGCAAAATCGATGGCATATGATTCGAATATTTCACATGGTAGTTGGAGAGTCTGTGCTTTTCCTTCAGGTAGTTGTGTTTGCTCTTTGTTTACCTGGCAGAGTTCACATTGTTTGACGAAATCGCGGAAATCCTTGCGCATCTCAGGCCAGTAAACATATTCTGAAGCATATTGAAAGTTGCGGTCCGCACTGTGGTGTCCTTTGTTGTGAATCTCGGATATGACATATTCTCTAATAGTCATTCCATTGAACATATGGCCTTTTGGTATGTATAGGCAATCTTCACCATAACGGGTGCTGGTATAGACCATTGCATTTGATATGTTGTAGGGGGCGAGGTCTCCATGCCTGGAGCTATCCATGGCTTTGAAGTAAATCGGGTCATGGCGGTATCCTGCTATCATTTGGCTTCGGAAAGAGGAGGTTAATTCTTCTGTGGTTGATCTAACATCTCGTTCATCCTCGATTAGGGATCCTCCTCTTGGTTCGATAGGGGCTTCCTCTTCCTCAAAGGTTTCATAGAGTTGACTCCGATGCTCGGGAATAGTAGGGGGTATGACCGAGACAATAGTTTCATTGTTATATACTCGTAATGGTCCACCATATAGTGGTCGTGAATCGATTATGGTAGGAGAGGATGGCGGGGCTGACTGTGGGGGGTGTAAAAAGGATATTGCATCAATGTAGGCTGCTGCTTGTTCGAGTTCTTCAAGACCTTGGTATCGTGTTCGAGCAGGGTTAAGGATATGAGGAGATTGGGTTGACTCATTTTCATCGATCATCTCTTCTTCTCCTTCTGCGGTGTCGAAGCTGGTGTCTTTGGAATCATCAGTAGGCATATAGTACGGTCGCTGGTAGCTGTTTCCGAACTTAATCTCAGTCTGGTGAAAAGGGCAGGTGTCATGATAACAGTGGGACCAGAGGAGTCTGCTTTGCTCAAGTTCGTGAGGAGGTGTGCTATGGAGCGTGCAATTGTCTTGCCATTCTTCATCAATGTCCTTTCCTCATTCTGTCCCGGCAGCACTGTACATGGTGTAAGAGAAAGGATTGGAGGAATCGGCAGAGCTGGCGGTAGCCATCGATGGTTCTTGTTCATAGGAGGTGTCGTCAGGGCTGTCCTCGCTTTGTCTTGTGTGGTCGTGAACAAGAGGGGGGTCTGTGATGTCTTGATTCTCATATAGGCGGGAGAGAGCATCAGCTAAATAGTTCGTTCTTCCAAGGGTATAGATGATTTTTGCATCGTATTTGCTGATCTTGCCTATCCATCTCGTTCTTCTTCTTCCAGGTATTCTTTCTGTTTTAAGATTAGTGAGAGGTTGGTGGTCGGTGACAATAGTGAAGGTATTGCCCATCAGGATGTGGTTGAAAGCGGCGAGAGCATCAATCACAGCAAGGGCTTCCTTGTCTGTTGTTCCATAGTTCATCTGTGAGTTAGTGAACTTCCAGCTGTGTAATACCGCCGGCTTGGCCATTTCATGGGAGGCCCCTTGCTCAATCCATGCTTCAAGTCCAACATTCGATGCATCAGTAATCAGCAATATCAGTTCTGGTTTACTATAGTTGATAGGTTGAATAACGTTGGTGTTTTTAATCAATTCCTTGATGTTGGTAAAGGCTTGGTCATGAGTGTGGGTCCAGACAAATTCTGCATTGCCAGTAAGGTCTGTGAGCGGCGCTGTCACAGTGGCGTGGTGTGGGAGGAACTGGGAAATAAATTTGACTAGTTCTAGGAATCGCATGAGTTCCTTTTGATTCTGGGATGTTGCCCATTCCGTTAAACAGGCTATTTTTCCAGGCGCTGCGTGTATTCCTTCATTATCTATAACATGTCCTAGGATATCGAGTTTATCGGCAAACAGAATTGATTTGTTTCTGCAAGCGTAGAATTTAGCTTCCCTTAGTTTGGTCCAAACCAATCCTATATGGTAGGCATGTTCTATTTCGGTGTTTGAGAAGATGAGAATATCATCAATGTAAATCCAAACAAAATGCTGGAGGTATTCGCTCAGGAGGTTTTCCATTATTTGCATAAAGGTGGCGGGCGCATTCATGTCACCTTGTAACATAACTCGGCTAATAAAACTTCCGAAGGGTGTTTTGAAACTGTTGTTGCGTTCGCTTTCTGGATCTAACCTTGTTTGGAAGTAGGCATCGCTTAGGTCAATCTTACTTCAGAATCTAGCCCATCCAACTGCATTTAGGATCTGGGTTTGGTTTGGGATAGCGGAGCTGTCCATAACCGTGTTGTTGTTCCGTAGCTTGAGATCAACCAAGGGGCGGATTCTTTTGCCATGTGCTTTGGGTTGAACAAACATAGGAGCGGCACCTGGGGCTTCTGCTCGGTAGATGACTCCTCTTCTTTGTTGTTGGTTGATCCAATCACAAAGTGGACTTTTGTATGCATCAAGAATAGAGTAGGTGGGTTGGTTCTTGAGATTAGAGGGGTCTCGGAGGCGGATGTGGTGATTCACCTCTCTCATAGGCGGTAGTTCTTCGGGTATTTGATCAGGGAAATCGATAGTTGATTCCCTATACCTGATTATAGCTTTGTGGCGATTCAGGAATGGCATGCCTATTAGGGCATCATATTTGGCTAAGTTTCCAACCAGCATTTCCTGGGGGGGTAGGACTGTAGAACCAAGTCGAATGGTCGCACTACAGGTTTTATGGCTTGTGGATCGTGATCCTTTTACTGCCATATTAACTGGTATGGGTTGGTTAAGGTCTCGAGTGAGGAGTCCATGGAGAGAGACAAAGGCACTACTGATCATATCTCTTCCGATTGCGCCAGTGTCGAATAGGACTCGAGCCCTTTTGCCATTGATCAGTATATTACCTTTTAGAGTGGTGTGTGCTTTGAATGTAGCCGGAGGTCGAACACTATTGCATTCCACATCGATATATCCGATATGGATCTCTTCATACTCACTGGATTGGGTGTTATTGCTTTCAACATTGTTGGCCGACGCCTCTTGCTTAATTGCCTTTCCTTTTCCTTTCTTTGTAGGACAGTTCTTTGCCATGTGTCCTGTTTTTCCACATTCAAATCATTCTCCTTTTTACCTTCTCGATTCTTCGGAGGATTTTGTTTTCTTCTTGAAAATCTGTGGGGCATAGTCTTCAGAATTGCTGGAGGCTTTGTGCCGTGGCTGGCTGTTCCTATTAGAAGATGTCTGTGTTTTGTAGGCCTTGGTCTCATGGAGAATGGCGTCCTTTCGTTCTGCTCTTGCAATTATTACTGCAATATCATCGCCATCTTCCTCGAGTGGTTCTCCTTCTCGCTGGAGGGTAGGGTACATGGTGTCGTAGAATCGTTGCTTCAGGATGTATTTGGAGATACTTCCTCTCTCCATCCGGTCCTTATACATTATTAGGTCTGTAGCCACATTGGTGATTCGCTTGACATGCATTCCGTTGACTTGCTGGAGCTGGTTGAATTTGTTGTATAGGAGGTCGTTGGTTATAGAGGATTGGAATTGTCCTTTCAGGTAATCGAGAACTGTAGATCCTCTTAATGCTTACATTCCCGCCGAAATCCTTATAGCATTGGTGGTATGCGTCGGTTGCCTTTCCTTCACAGAATGATCCGATGATAAGTCCGGTTGTAGGGTCTTCCACATCTTTTCCTTGTAAGATTAGGAAGTGTGAGAGTTCTGTTGCCCATCGTTCAAAGGCTTCAGGTTTGAAGTCTTTTCCTTCTCTTGTGAACTTTGCTGGGAGGTGGAGTTTAAACTTAGGGGGTTCAAATGCTGCGGGTACCTCCTCTTCTTCAGGCCTTGCCCGAGATTTCCCTCCTCCAGAAGGCCCTCCTCCTGTGCTAGCCATATCTGATTCGCTACTAGATACGGGGTCGTTTCGAGGTTTAAAGGAAGGCTTCTTTGTTGGTGTAGAAAGGAATTCTCCTGGAGGTTTTGTATCTTCCTTGTTTGCAGGATCACCTGGCTCTTTAGCAGAGTGCCGGGGTTGTTTCTTTCTTGTAAGGTCTTGCCATGGGATTTGCTTCCCACTCCTGGTCATCAAAGACTCTATCTTGAGTTTGAGATGAAGCTGAATGTGCTGAGATTCTACCGCTTCTCTCCGCTTCTCTCTGCTAGCGTTCTGAGGTGGATATCGATAGGTTGATCTGGCCTAAATCCGGGGACAGGTTCTTAACCACTTGCTGAGGTTAAAAAGATGTAACGTGTTCGCAAGGTGCTAATCACGTTATCGATAATAGATACGATAGTTGGCAGGTGGCCTGCTCTTCCAGAGAGGAGGCGAGAGCTGAGAACTAAAGGAGGCTTCGAGGGTGTACTGGGGAACAAAGAAGTAACCGTTCAACCAAGTATATTGAAATACTGTCTGTCGAAGTCTGCCTTTTCTATCGTAGAAACAGGCGGTCAATAAAATACACAAATCTGTTCATGTCTTAACATGAACGAAACTAATCAAAGGTATCAATCGATACACTTTGGTAAAACTCTTTAAATGTCAAGGCGACACTTGAAACAAAACATAAAACAAAACCAAGTATCAAACGATACTTAAAACAAACCAAGTATCAAAGCGATACTTAAAACGAAACATAAAACAAAACCAAGTATCAAACGATACTTGAAACAAACCAAGTATCAAAGCGATACTTAAAACAAAACATAAAACAAAACCAAGTATCAAAGCGATACTTAAAACAAAACATAAAACAAAACCAAGTATCAAACGATACTTAAAACAAACCAAGTATCAAAGCGATACTTAAAACAAAACATAAAACAAAACCAATAACCAAGTACCCGTACCGGTTACATTTGTTATGATTTGGTTTTACGCATGTGACTACCTAAGGTCACATGACTAAGGGTGGGAAGAGCACTATATAAGGAGGCCAGTATGGCTGAAGAGGATAGGCTCTAAAAGCTTTGTTTTAAGTACTTTCCTCATCCTTGCCTTTACTCTGCCTCGGTAGTAAGCTTCTGCGCCCATATTGATTTCTTTCATTAAACACTTATCTGAGTTTGCTCAGAATCCTGACATTGGAGGTTGTCGTGTGCTTAAGGGCTAGTCCACTTATTTATACTGTTTTATTGTTTGCTGATTATCGCTGCTACCATAATAGCACTTTGAGCTTTTCATCACACTTGCTTAGAGGCCCCTTTCAGTAAAGTGTTATCAGCTTCCTGTTAATTCTCTGCTCACACACTTTCCATTCAATTGGGGGGATAGTACATTGTGTTTGGGGGGATCATCCATATCGCTCTTGGGGCCAGCTCATTCTTGTTAGGTTTTAACAGAGTCCTTTATTCTTATGTGGCAAAAAGCCCACAGCTTTGCTTGATGACTATCCTGTTCCTTCAACTCATCATACCGGCCGCATCATGTCTCAGGGGACAGAGTAGTACCTACTGGTCCCCTCCACATTACTACATTTTTCTATACTCAGAATCCTATAACATTGTTTATTACATTTCCCTTCGAGTTTTATTCTTGTAGCATTTATGGTGGTTCAGTTGGATGTTTCCTTCTCACTTGGGTGGAGATGGCTTTGACCTTGAACCTTTTTACTCTCTGAGCGGCTTTTCATTATTATCTGGAATGGTATGGTACCCTTGGCTGCCAGATCTTCACGTTTTCTTTGCGTTAAGGTAGTTCAGTTGCAGATTGTAGTTGGCAGCTTCACATATTGCAAGTGGAGCCTACCTTCCAATTTTCTGCTTCTGTTCATTTCCCCTTTGTTAGGCGGAGACAACCTGATAAACTTCAGAGCTGTTAAGGCCAACCAAGATTTGTTTCTGTAGTCAGAGATTGACTAGGAAGGCTCAAACTTCACTTATTTCGTTTATAACTAATAAAAGTCAAGTAAAGTAAGTAAAGTAGAATAGAATCGTGAAAATAATATTATATTATCAAGGTCTCTTCTTGGTTGCTTGATAATGTCTATAAGCTTAGGAGGCATTACAATATTTATATTCTGTGTCTATGTGTTCATAGACTACATCTATCTATTATGCAAATAAGTAGCTCTCTGATTATAACTCTTAATGTCAGGTATTCTTTTAAGGTGCAAACACCTAAAAACCCTGAAAATTACCACATCCTCTTCGGTAATTACAATATAACTAACTAGGAACCATGCTATTACTAATAGTAACTCTCTATTCATCAGAGTCTTTAGACTTATAGTCTAGTTCTCAAGTTAAACTAAGTTGGCCTCAATTGTCTCTATGTTTGATGAAATGATCCGCTTTATCTGCGAGTTGTATCTGCAAAGGTAGTCGTAGTCGCAATCTTTCTAAGTTGCCTGACTTCAAATCTTTATAACTCCCTACTAAACCAACCGATATCTTCTAAAGAACTTCCTCCTAATTTGCAGGAAGCTATTCTACTGGATTGACAGATAATCCCACAGTTGGCAACTCTTAGTTACTCTGAATAACAGAGTTCCAATTGCCATTCTTGTATTAGGAGTCATCTCCACAGCTACAACGTGTTCTGAAACCTAATTGTAATACTCCATAAAGTCTATTGACTTCTATGGTAGTGTACCTCGGAGTTCTAAACTCTTCTGGTAATTGTAGGGTGGGTGCGAATATATAGATCTCTCTTTAAGATCCTTTATCATTCAATACCATCTCTTCATACGAAAACATCCCATTACCTACTGCGCATGCCAAAGATGTCACATCTTTGAAGCCTAGTAAGTTTCTGGATAGTTGACAGATTCACTTCATTCTACTTTTCCAACCTAGCTGCAGGTCCCATCCCATATAGCCTGTGAACAGGATCCTGTCAGTAGGACAGCAGTGACATATATGGTGTTACTCTTATATCTTCAGTTCTGTAGTATTATAGTCACAGGATACAAGTGAGGTTGATATGTATGGTAATATGCAGGCCCAGTGAGGGGGCCAGAAGGGGGTGTTGGAAACCATGGATTCCGATTCTAAGGAGAGTTACTCTACTTAGGATGGTTCCTAGGTATCAGATATTAGTATTTCTAACATCCTCCCCCTTCCTGTCGCATTACTTAGAGGAGCCTCATGCCTGCTGTTTGGTTTGCACCTTGTACTGGACCTGTGGGTCTGTCCTTGGATGGTCTAGTCTGACTCTTTCCTGGCACAGTTGGACTTCCGTTCGGTTGGGTTGGATGATATAGCCTGTACCAGTGTCTTCGAGTGTAGTTGCTGCCTGCTTTGTCGCTCCTGGCTGAGGCTGGTGGGCCACCTTTAGCTACATAATGTCGGGAGATGAGGCTCGGTCAGTGTGGCCAAGACAAGTGGCAGCCTGATGGAATTAAGTATAGGGTGTCCTGTAGCTATTGCATGGTTGATCTGTCTGAGGGTATAGGCTGTCCTGTGGCTGTCAGACAGTTGTTCTGTCTAAGGTGCCAAGGAGGCTAGATAGATCCTCTGGCGTCTGGTGTGAAGGGCTTGGGGGGGCTCGCTGGGGGGGTAGAAGTACCTACAAGTATCAGTTGGGCTTGCATCAGGTTGAGTGGGGTCTAATTAAGTGCTTCCAGTGTGCCTGAGCTGTTAAGGTTAAGCTGCTAAGTACTGTGAAGCTTCCTGACAGACTGGGAGGTTTATGGCCACCTTTGCGGATAGTGGGTTGTGACTACCTGTTTGGACTTGTTTGGGTTTTATGTACTGGGTTTCATAGAGTTTGTTTGATTTTATTGGTTTAGCTATGGATATTGCAGAAGGGGGCAAGGCACTACAGGTAGGAGTTAGCCCCCACTGACTGTTTCAGTTTGTCACTATCGCTATGTATTTTCTTTATTTTTAGGTATTTGTTAGGTTGCAGGTAACGGGTACAGGTCCTCCTCCCTGGTATACTCTACAGATGCAAGTAACAAAGTAAGTTCATAGGGTTAATGGCTTGGCATATGGGTGCAAGAGGTGGACATATTGGTCACCTCCTCTGTGCCATCGTACTGCCAGTGGAGTCAGATTGTTTGTATTTTCTTTTATAGAGGAGGGGTTTGCAGGACAGTATTTAGACCAAATAGTAGTGTTTTATATTTTTTGGATAAGGAACATGGTCAGGTTGGTCTTTTGTTCAGCTTCGGCTACACTTAGTGCTAGTTGGCTTTGTATCAGAGAAGCTACGAACTTAGACAAAGGAGGATACTGGGTTGTTTGATAATCTTGTAATTAGTTTCTATGTGGGTATGACTCAGAGATGGTAGGTGTGGGACTATAGACCTAGTTAGCTTGGGTTTAGTAGTATACTTGTTAGTAGTATCCCTGTATCGGTAGGGACTCGTCGTATGCTAGTGTTGTTGGTACTAGTTTAAATAAAATTAGTTTGACTCCTAAGTACTTTTCCTACTTAACTTAATACTTATATCTCTACAAATATAAAACTTCTTTATGCACTTTACTATTATTACGATCTTTATTACTATTATGATGAGAAGTCTTTACAAAAGGCAAAATTAGAGAAAGCTTACCGTAGGTATTACAGATAGAAGATATCTGTTTTATACTATCAGTAATATAGGCCTAGGCCTAAGGACTATCATACAGCACAAGAACAAGAGAGGTATCATTTCTCGTCACCAAGAACTAACTATCCAAAGGGGGATTATTACACGCAATCACCTATTTATATAAAGAGCTTGTCCTTAATCTGAGATATTGAGAGTCTGTACTTAGAGCATGAGATTTTGGTAAAGAGGGAGCAAAGTAGCACTAGTTTGTGGAGAAGATTATGTGGTATTGCCACCTAACTCACAATAAGAGTAAAGACAACAAGCATCAAAGAAGTAAGTTAGATATTCACAACAGCGATAGGAAAGATGCTAATGTTCAGCAATATAGGCAAGCTGGACTTCTATGAGGTTAGGGGTTCCAGTGATGGTGGTAGTAAAGGGCTGGGAAGCGGGAATGAGGAGAGAGGGTGGAGTATGGGATGCGCGGGGGGATGGATACAGCGAAGCTATACTAGAGTATGCTATTTAACAAGTTGGTCTTTTCTACTAGTATTGATTTTTGTCCTATTTATTTTGTCTGGATAGCAAATACATTGTATGTTAGGAAATTAGTGGTATTAACTACTTCAAAATTTGACAAGTTATAAGCAATCAAGATTGTAAAATTTAGTAAAAACATTTAACCAAGAGTAATAAGCAAGAGAAACAAAATGTAGCCTTAATCGACCAATACCAATAGCCTCAAATACTATAAAAACTGTAATAATTGAGTATTATGCTATGTAGTCAAGAATTCACCACTCTGAAAGAGCTGCAAGAATCACAGCCAAATAAGAGCGACTCTGCCCCTCTGAGAGACAAAAAAACATAATAATACCAGACCTTACTAGAGGGGGCAACTCTGACTACAGAGCACAATACTCAATTATTACAGTTTTTAATGTAATCTATTTCCAACAACTTCAAATAAGGCTTTACCCACTATCACTTCAAACAAGCATTTTCCAACCACTCCAAAAGAGCCTTTACCAACCGTTCCACATACATTACCAATTGAGCGCAACCCGTTGTTGGTAGCTTTACGGTGAAAGAATTTCTAAAATACGACAACACGGGCAATTGGAAGAGGGTAATCGGAAACTGGGCTACTCTTAGGGTAGCATAATTGTGTCTCGGATGAAGTTGGTGGAGGCAGACATGTATGCTTGGGAATTTCCGCGAGTCTGCGCAGTGATCTCAGAGTGACTGAGGGCGAATGCCACAGAGTTCTCAAAGGTTTAATTGGCAGATATGAAGATGAGAAGTTATTCATATAAGTGATTGAAGGGCCATATGGTAGAGGTTTATTTAGTGGAGGTCCTGGCAGAGGAAGCCACACTTGATGGCAATTCTGAGTACTTGATTTGAGAATTTGTGAAGATAGCGGTACAGTGGGTCATCAATAAGTCTGTTGAACTTGGATTTCATAGGCCGAGTTTGTATGCATATGAACTATTGCCTACAATGAATGAGATTCTACAGAATTTGGTGAAGGAAAAATGCCTGTTGAACTCTTGGTTCCAGATTCAAGCAAATTCCATTCACTAAGTGGCTCGGATCTAGTAAAGTGGGTTTCAACAGACTTAGCAACAACCCGCTGTACTTTAGGAAATCTGCTGCACTTCAGGCAGCCACAATGATAGAGGCCTTTTTGTCCTAGCTTCAGGCACTGCTCAGCTGCTAGTCAGCACTCGGTGATAGTTACCTATTCATAGAGTAGTTAATAGAGTATCATACCTGTTGAGCATAACTGAATGTCCTGCACCAAAATTGGGAAAACTTTGAAGGCATCTCTTTACTAATATTGAGGAGTTAGGATTGGGTTGTTGTGTAAACTTTACATTCTGAAGGACAAACTTCACACTCCAAAAGGGTCTACTATGCAAATTCTGAACCTGATCCCACCATCCCTTATATACAGGATGAATAAGCTCAAAGCAATAGAGATTCCTTATAATCTCATTAACAGACACAACTTCAAGCAGGTTAGACATCATTTATCCAAATTCCGGTGACAGGATTATACAAGTATGATAATTAAAATTGAAAAACAGAACATACATGAGTAGACTTGGGGCTGGCACTCAGCTCATGTAGGATGACAACTAACAGCTCCATGCTTTAGACAAATATTGTGCTGGCAGCTATTGGTACTTCTGATTCTATTTTCTACTTGTACTGTACAGTACTCATGCCATATAGTATAGTATGATATGACAAATATCACAACCCATACCCGTTCAGCTATGTACAATTTTCTAGACTCTTCCAATTCAGATTTCCAGAAATACAACTTCTTAAGATATTTCTGTGTTTAAGGGAAATTAGGAAACTAGAACAAAGAACCTAGCACTTAGGAAACTGGAATATGGATACTCAGCCCACCAAAGACAGTCCAACTGCAGGTATATACTGTACACATAACTCCTTGAGGCATTTCTATGATTGGGGGAAGTGGAAGCCGGAACATGGATATGTAGCTCAAAGGAAACAAAGATGGCCTAGCAGCAGTTATTTCATACCTTTCCGATTCAGAGTTTCCAGGAAAATCAATCCTTGAAGTATTTTGGTGTTTGAGGGAAATTGGAGAACCAGAATATAGACACCTGGTACTTCGGAAACCAGAACAGAGACAGTCAGCTCAGTTATTGCATACTTTTCCAATTCAGAGTTTTTGAGAAAATGAACTCTTGAAGCATCTTGGTGTTTGAGAGAAATTGGCAAACCAGAACAAAGACACCAAGCATTTTGGAAATTGGAATGTAGACACTCAGCTGAGTTATTTTATACCTTTCCAATTTAGAGTTTCCAGAAAAACCGAACCCTTAAAGCATCTCAGTGTTTCAGGAACATTGGAAAATCAGAATCTAGACACCTAGTGTAACGATCCCTCCTTGGATGGTTAGTTCTTGGTGACGGGAAACAATACTTCTCTTCTTCTTCTGTTTCTTTCCTTAGTCTTACGATAGCACTAGGCTTCTGTCTACGTTACCAATAGTACAAGACCTCTGTCTTCTATTGGGAACGCCTATCGTAAGCTTTCTCTAACTCTTCTTCATGAAGAACTTTCCTTGGCGTAACGATAATGTTACAATAAAGATAAAGATCGTAAAGGTATTTTATATTCGTTAAAGTAATAAGTAGGAAAAGTTCTTAGAACAAAGCAAGAAGAACCTATCCTCCTCGGCCGCATCGGCCTCCATATATAGTATTCTTCCCACCCGTAGTCATGTGATGCAAAGTGGTTACATCTGCGAAACCAAATCATAACAAACTAGTCATGTGACCAAAGTGGTCACATGCTCAAAACCCATGACCTGATAGTGAGGTCATATGCAACACATAAATTATATGTGCAAGGCATACTCGCAAGGCACACTCACAAGGTATACTCGCCAGGTGCATGTCTCATGACTCATATTTGAGCTATCTACGAAAGCCTTACAAATCCCACACATAACAAATCATATGACTTGAATGAGTCATATGTGTGAAACAATAACATACCTGTGACTCATAACCATATGTCACGTGAAAATCTTTTTCATGCCAAGCCATGTTCGTGACACCTAGCACTTCCGAAGCTAGAATATACACACTCAGCCCATTAGAAAAACCATTGCAACATCAAATATACAACAATATAATACCTAACTGGGCCAGAATTAAGAGATTCTGGTAGAAGGAATACGCAATTTCAGTTTTTCCTGGACGGCTTTTGCCAGTTTATGCGGAATTGGGTGGATGGCCATATCCCCATTATCTCAGAACCATTTCTGTAACCGGTACGGGTACTCGGTTATTGTTTTATGTTTTGTTTCAAGTATCGCTTGGATACTTGGTTTGTTTTAAGTATCGTTTGATACTTGGTTTGTTTTAAGTATCGTTTGATACTTGGTTTTGTTTTATGTTTTGTTTTAAGTATCACTTTGATACTTAAGAAGTTTTACCAAAGTGTATCGCTTGATACCTTTGATTAGTTTCGTTCATGCTTGACATGAACAGATTTGTGTATTTAAAGACCGCCTGTTTCTACAATAGAAAAGGCAGACTTCGACAGACAGTATTTCAATATACTTGGTTGAACGGTTACTTCTTTGTTTCTCAAGTACACCCTCGAAGCCTCCTTTAGTTCTCAGCTCTCGCCTCCTCTCCGGAAGAGCAGGCCACCTGCCAACTATCGTATCCTTTACCAATAACGCGATTAGCACCTTGCGAACAAGTTACATTTTTTTAACCTCACCAAGTGGTTAAGAACCTGTCCCTGGATTTAGGCCTGATCAACCTATCGATATCCACTAGAGCGCTAGCGGAGAGAAGCGGCAGAATCACAGCACATTCGGCTTCATCTCAAACCCAAGATAGAGTCTTTGACGACCAGGAGTGGGAAGCAAATCCCATGGCAAGACTTTACAAGAAAGAAACAACCCTGGCGCTCTGCTAATGAGCCGGGCAATCCTGCAAACACGGAAGATACACAACCTCTAGGAGAATTCCCTTCTACTCCAGCAAAGAAGCCTTCCTTTGAACCTCCAAACAACCCCAAATCTAGTAGCGAATCGGATATGGCTAGCACAGGAGGAGGGCCTTCTGGAGGAGGGAAATCTCGGGCAAGGCCTGAAGAAGAGGAGGTACCCGCAGCATTTGAACCCCCTAAGTTTAAACTCCACCTCCCAGCGAAGTTTACAGGAGAAGGAAAAGACCTCAGACCTGAAGCCTTTGACCGATGGGCAACAGAACTCTCACACTTCCTACTCTTACAAGGAAAAGATGTGGAAGACCCTACAACCGGACTTGTCATTGGATTATTCTGCGAAGGAAAGGCTACCGACGCATTCCACCAATGCTATAAGGATTTCGGTGGGAATGTAAGATTAAGAGGAACTACAGTTCTCGATTACCTGAAAGGACGATTCCAATCCTCTATAACCAACGACCTCCTATACAACAAATTCATCCAGCTCCAGCAAGTTAACGGAACATATGTCAAGCGAATTACCGATGTGGCTACGGACCTCATGATGTATAAGGACCGAATGGAGAGAGGAAGTATCTCCAAATACATCCTGAAGCGACGATTCTACGACACCATGCATCCTACCCTCCGGCGAGAAGTAGAACCACTCGAGGAAGACGGCGATGATATTGCAGTAATAATTGCAAGAGCAGAACGGAAGGACGCCATTCTCCTTGAGACCAAGGCCTACAAAACACAGACATCCTCTAGTAGGAACAGCCAGCCACGATACAAAGCCTCTAGCAACTCTGAAGACGATACCCCACTGGTTTTCAAAAAGAAAACAAAATCCTCCAAAGAATCGAGACGGCAAAAAGGAGAATGTTTTGAATGTGGAAAAACAGGACACATGGCAAAGAACAGTCTAACGAAGAAAGGAAAAGGAAAGGCAATTAAGCAAGAGGCGTCGGCCAACAATGTTGAAAGTGATAACATCCAATCCAGTGAATATGAAGAGATCCATATCGGATATATCGATGTGGAATGCAACAGTGTTCGACCTCCGGCTACATTCAAAGCACACACAGCTTGAGAAGGTACTATCCTGATCAATGGCAAAAGGGCTCGAGTCCTATTCGACACTGGCACAATCGGAAGAGATATGATCAGTAATGCCTTTGTCTCTGTCTATGGACTCCCAACTCGAGACCTTAACCAACCCATACCAGTCAATATGGCAGTAAAAGGATCACGATCCACAAGCCATAAAACCTGTAGTGCGACCATTCGACTTGGTTCTGCAGTCTTACCCCCCCAGGAAATGCTGGTTGAAAACCTAGCCAAATACAATGCCCTTATAGGCATGCCATTCCTGAACCACCACAAAGCTATAATCAGATGTGGGGAATCAACCATCGATTTCCCAGATCCGAAGGTCAGAGTCTCATGCAAGCCAACAAGCGGAGAGTACCGAGCCGCAGTCTGTGAAGCAAATACCCAAAAACTATTGGATGAATACTCTGATGTTTTCCCTGATCAAATACCTGAAGAACTACCGCCTATGAGAGAGGTGAACCACCACATCCGCCTCTGAGACCCCTCCAATCTCAAGAACCAACCCACCTACTCTATTCCTGACGCATACAAAGGCCCACTTTGTGATTGGATCAACCAACAACATAGAAGAGGAGTCATCTACCGAGCAGAAGCCCCAGGTGCCGCTCCAATGTTTGTTCAACCCAAAGCACATGGCAAAAGAATCCACCCCTTGGTTGATCTCAAGCTACGGAACGAGAACACGGTTATGGACAGCTCCGCTATTCCAAGCTAAACCCAGATCCTAAATGCAGTTGGACGGGCTAGATTCCAAAGTAAGATTGACCTAAGCGATGCCTACTTCCAAACAAGGTTGGATCCAGAAAGCGAACGCTACAACAGTTTCAAAACACCCTTCGGAAGTTTCATTAGCCGAGTTATGTTACAAGGTGATATGAATGCGCCCGCCACCTTTATGCGAATTATGGAAAACCTCCTAAGCGAATACCTCCACCATTTTGTTTGGGTCTACATTGATGATATTCTCATCTTCTCGAACACCGAAATAGAACATGCCTACCATATAGGACTAGTTTGTACCAAACTGAGGGAAGCTAAATTCTAAGCTAGCAGAAACAAATCAATTCTATTTGCCGATAAACTCGATATCTTAGGACATGTTATAGATGATGAAGGAATACACGCAGCCTCAGGAAAAATAGCCTGTTTAACGGAATGGTCAACACCCCGGAATCAAAAGGAACTCATGCGATTCCTAGAACTAGTCAACTACATTTCCCAGTTCCTCCCACACTACGCCACTGTGACAGCGCCGCTCACAGACCTTACCGGCAATGCAGAATTTGTCAGGACCCACACTCATGACCAAGCCTTTACCAACCTCAAGGATTTGATTAAAAATGCCAACGTTATTCAACCTATCGACTATAGTAAACCAGAACCGATATGGCTAATAACAGATGCATCAGATGTTGGAGTTGGAGCATGGCTTGGGCAAGGGGCCTCCCATGAAACGGCAAGACCAGCGGCATTACACAGCAGGAAGTTCACTAACTCACAGATGAACTATGGAACAACAGACAAGGAAGCCCTTGCCGTGATTGATGCTCTCGCCGCTTTCAACCACATCCTGATGGGCAATGCCTTCACTATTATCACTGACCACCAACCCCTTGCCAATCTTAAAACAGAAAAGATAGCCGGAAGGAGAAGAACAAGATGGATAGGTGAAATCAGCAAATACGATGCAAAAATCATCTATACCCCTGGAAGAACGAACTATTTAGCTGATGCTCTCTCCCGCCTATATGAGAACCAAGATCTCGCAGATCCTCCTCTTGTTCATGACCACACAAGACAAAGCGAGGACAGCCCTGAGGACACCTCCTATGAACAAGAACCATCGATAGCTACCGCCAGCTCTGCCGCTCCCTCCAATCCTTTCTCTTACACCATGTACAGTGCTGCCGGAACAGAATGAGGAAAGGACATTGATGAAGAATGGAAACACAATTGCACGCTCCGCAGCACACCTCCTCACGAACTTGAACAAAGCAGACTCCACTGGTCCCACTGTTATCACGACACCTGCCCTTTTCACCAGACTGAGATCAAGTTCGGCAACAGATACCAGCGACCATACTATATGCCTGCTGACGATTCCAAAGACACCAGCTTCGACACCGTAGAAGGAACAGAAGAGATGATCAATGAAGATGAATCGACTCAACCTCCTCATACCCTTAATCCTGTTCCAACACGATACCAAGGCCTTGTAGAACTCGAACAAGCAGCAGCCTACATAGATGCAATATCCTATTTACACCCCCCACAGTCAGCCCCGTCATCCTCTCCTACCATAATCGATTCACGACCACTATATGGTGGACCCTTATGAGTATATAACAATGAAACTATTGTCTCAGTCATACCCCCTACTATTCCCGAGCATCGGCGTCAACTCTATGAAACCTTTGAGGAAGAAGAAGCCCCTATCGAACCAACAAGAGGATCCCTAATCGAGGATTAACGAGATGTTAGATCAACCACAGAAGAATTAAGCTCCTCCTTCCGAAGCTAATGATAGCAGGATACCGCCATGACCCGATTTACTTCAAAGCCATGGATAGCTCCAGGGATGAGGACCTCGCCCCCTACAATATATTCAATGGAATGGTCTTTACCAGCACCCGTTACGGTGAACATTGCCTGTACGTACCAAAAGGAAAAATGTTCAACGGAATGACGATTAGAGAATATGTCATATCCGAGATTCACAACAAAGGACACCACAGTGTGGACCGCAACCTTCAATATGCTTCAGAATATGTTTACTGGCCTGAGATGCGCAAAGATTTCCGCGATTTCGTCAAACAATGTGAACTCTGCCAGGCAAACAAAGAGCGAACACAACTACCTGAAGGAAAGGCACAGACCCTCCAACTACGATGTGAAATATTCGAATCATATGCCATCGATTTTGCAGGACCATTCAACAAATCCGCTGGATTTGACACCATCTTGGTAGCTGTGGACCGATTCTCTGGATACACGTGGCTCATACCAATGAAGGTTACTGATTCCTCCAAAGACACCTGGAATAACCTCCAACGATACCTGTTTACCCCCCATAGGTACCCCTTATCTATTGTCAGTGGCGCTGATCCCCGCTTTACTACCAGATTCTGGAAGCAAACCTTGACCTCCCTCGGAATAAACCACATTATGGCTGCCCCTGGACACCATAAGACTAATGGCCAGGCAGAATGAAAAATCCGCGAGGTTAAGACAGGAATTAGGAATATGATCAATGAACGACAAACCAATTGGGAACCAGCCCTTGTTGAGCTCGCTGCATACATTAACACCAGATTTTCAGATACCTTGGAGATGTCACCATACAAGGCAGTCTTTGGCCGTCAATACTACCTCCTACCTACAACACTATTTAAGAACTCCTCAGTCCCTACCTCTGATGACCATCTAAACCGCCACCAAGCAATTCGGAACGATGCCTTCCAAGCTCTTAAAGCTGCCCGATTCCGAAGCACCACTACTGCCCCGAAGCGACGATGCAGACATGTCCCTATTCTACCAGGTGATATACTCATGGTACATGGAAACATGTTCATAACCAATGTTAGATGCAGCAAGAAACTACAACCCCGGTGGCGCGGACGCTTCAAAGTCATATCTTTTGACGAGCACACAGAGAACTACACGGTCCAGATGGATGGACACATGTACCGCCGCAATACTGAAGTCTTTCACGCCTCAGCTGTCAAGCGATTCCACCCAAATGACAACTCCAAGTTCCTTGGAAGAACACACTCTCGACCCGCACCTATCATCATTGAGAAGAAAGATGAATGGGAAGTTGAAGAAATCCGAGACCACCGCCTTTGGCATGGAAATGATCAGTTCCTAGTCAAATGGAAAGGATATCCGACGAGTGAGAACAGCTGGGAACCACTAGAAGGACTAGAGCACGCTATGGATATGGTGAACGAATGGTGGAAAGACAATATGCCAAACGAATCCCTCCCCCCAACGATCAACTACATCACCATGTGCTGGACACCTAATATGCCAGAAACTGAGCAATGGCATGCAGAACTCGAAGCTAGAGATGGATTTTGGGCACCATACTTTGTGTCGGAATTCGAAAGCAGCGATGAGGAAAACCAAGCTATGGAACAGGCTCTGGACAACCTTATCTAGTCAACAATCACCATCCGAATACCATAACGATGTCAAACTATGTGGAAGTCAATGTGAGGCTGCGACAAGAGATTGTTAGACTGTTGTTGAACCGCGATGTTATCCAACTTGAAGACTATTTCGAAATCCTCTGGATAGATTACTGTCCTGATTGCGATCATGCTTGGGTTGATGTACAGTGCAAATCTGGTATTCGTGACTACTGTGATTTACCCTTCTTTGAGTCTAAATGTTTCCTTAGGGTTTCTTCTTGCCCCTGGTGTGACACTTACAATGAAGAATTTCTTGCAGAAACTGAAGCCATGAGTTTCTCGGAATCCGCTTTTGATGATTATTAGGTTTTGTTTGTTTTAAACAGTTGTTTTGTTTTGGGGAATGTAACCGGTACGGGCACTCGGTTATTGTTTTATGTTTTGTTTCCAGTATCGCTTTGATACTTGGTTTGTTTTAAGTATCATTTGATACTTGGTTTTTTTTAAGTATCATTTGATACTTGATTTGTTTTATGTTTTGTTTTAAGTATCGCTTTGATACTTAAGAAGTTTTACCAAAGTGTATTGCTTGATACCTTTGATTAGTTTCGTTCATGCTAGACAAGAACAGATTTGTGTATTTAAAGACCGCCTGTTTCTACAATAGAAAAGGCAGACTTCGACAGACAGTATTTCAATATACTTGGTTGAACGGTTACTTCTTTGTTTCTCAAGTACACCCTCGAAGCCTCCTTTAGTTCTCAGCTCTCGCCTCCTCTCCGGAAGAGCAGGCCACCTGCCAACTATCGTATCCTTTACCAATAACGTGATTAGCACCTTGCGAACACGTTACAATTTCAGCCTAATTTAAATGTACAATACGAACCTATTGGCATAATCATAATACTGTGGGCAAACTCTTATAGAAGTGATATTGCTGTACTTATACTGAATATCTTAGCAGCCAAGGAGTTGAATACAATATTACAAGACAATTTATATTTATATCTCTGGCAAATGCTTGGCTATCATTGCTCAAAGTTTACCTTAGGGTACAATTTACAGTGTGGGGAGAAAATCCGTTGATCCTGTTATACAGAACCTTAACATACAATATATCCTTTCCTGACTGCTGCTCCGCGCAACCCCCCCCCTCTCAAATAAGGTACTCATACCAGTATCCAGCCCCAGGATACATCTTTATAATATTCAGATGATCCTGATCAGGAGTCATCTGCCCCGCCTCTATCCCAGCTTGTATTTTCTTGGACTTCAAAGCATGAGAGCAATCTGGGGCCCATGTCTCCTTCACGAATTCTACTCCCTTCTATGCCCTTGCCATGTTAGCGGGATTCAGACTCTCAGCCACTGTCCTCACCCGAACCTGTATCCCCTACAGATAAGTCCTTAAAATGTGAGAGCAATTCTCGACCCCAGCATATTCAAGAGTATATAGACCTGGACACACCACCTTATCTTCATACGAGTATTCCCACCTACACTTTATTTGGAGCTGGAGTCTGGTCTCATGTGAGCCATTCTGACTCCAGGTCTACAAGTTTGTATATTCCCTCTCCCAGATCTGTTGGTGGCTGGACTTTGCGCCTCACTCTGTGCGGTCCTTCCCCTCTGAATGAGTCTTTTGCCTCACCTCTATCTCAGCCTGTATCCCCTGAAGCCTCGAAATATGAGAGAAACTCTAAACACTAGTATGTACCCACTTCCCTGACTCTACTCCCTTCTATGCCCCTGCAATGCCAGCACGATTGTGATTGCAAGTCGAAGTCCTCTCACTCTGCAGAAGAACCTTTGTATGCTACTAAGTTGAGAATATATTTGTAACCGGCACGGGTACTCGGTTATTGGTTTTGTTTTATGTTTTCTTTTAAGTATCGCTTTGATACTTGGTTTGTTTTAAGTATCGCTTTGATACTTGGTTTGTTTTATGTTTTGTTTTAAGTATCGCTTTGATACTTAGTTTGTTTTAAGTATCGTTTGATACTTGGTTTTGTTTTATGTTTTGTTTTAAGTATCATTTTGATACTTAAGAAGTTTTACCAAAGTGTATCGCTTGATACCTTTGATTAGTTTCGTTCATGCTTGACATGAACAGATTTGTGTATTTAAAGACCGCCTGTTTCTACGATAGAAAAGGCAGACTTCGACAGACAGTATTTCAATATACTTGGTTGAACAGTTACTTCTTTGTTCCTCAGTACACCCTCGAAGCCTCCTTTAGTTCTCAGCTCTCGCCTCCTCTCTGGAAGAGCAGGCCACCTGCCAACTATCGTATCTATTATCGATAACGTGATTAGCACCTTGCGAACACGTTACAATATTCCTGAATCCCGGAATCCAAATTGCTTGACAACCCTGACCTTGTGAATTATTCCTCCGCTGATGAATCCTTCCGAGATTCTGATCTACAGCTTGTGCCTAATTCCTAACATCCACCCCACAGTGTATACTTTCCATCTGAGATTAATCTTAAACAACCGAGTCGAGCACACCATAGTAGCGAGTGTAGGTACTTTGCAACCTGCATGACAGTGATCCACACTACACTAGTGTCCTAGCCAAATACCTAGACAAAGCTGCCATTGCTAGAGTAGTGGAGACGATTCAGACTAATGTGTTCAGTGTTTATGCTAATCTTAATACACAAGTCAGCACTCCATATCAGCTTCTGCAAGTGCAGGTATAGACACTAATTGGGTTGATCAGTTTTCTAATTCTTACCTTATTAGTATGTATGATCATCCATGTTATTCCAGGTTTGGCTTTGCTGAGAGATTCATCTCTCCTTACTATCGTTGGTCTTTTATTTGTTACTCTTATCATATGTCTTATATTGGGGAAGATTTTCCAAGTCTCCTACCTGTTAAGTGAAGTATAAGGGGACCAATCACAACTGCATCCTTCATTCTGTTCTCTTTTTCTCAAGATTTTAGCCTTTTTTCAATATTAACATACTAAGATGTAGCATGGCACTCTATCTTATTTAAGATCTAATAGAGATTCATTTAAATACACTGACTATGTTTGGTGTTGCAGGCTTTATTTATCTCAACTGATTTAAAGTAGATACTCTTTGATACATGATTTACTAGAAGTAGTTAATGCCACTATTATCAAAACCTAGTGCATGCGAAGAACTTTTTCTTTTTATATTTGCAAAGATTTTATCCTGACCCTAGTACAAGTACTTTGTCATACACAGAACTTATAGTAGCTGCCTCCTATTTCCTAGTTCTTAGAAGTTATTAACATTGGTCACAGTCACAACTTAAATATATTACCAGAACTTCATTGATTTCTTTCAGGAGTGGCAATACTTGTGCTTACTTGCTATTATTGGTTGCTATGCAAAATCCCATACTAATTGGTTATCTTAGCATGAATTTTGGCATTGCCTTCTTTAAAAGTTTATTCAGTCCCCTACAGGATGCATTCCTACAGTACTATAATCCCAGCATAAGCATTTCAGAATTCAGAACCATTCCTATAGTCTGACATTTAACTATGTGAATCTTTGGATTAAGCTCTCTATGTAACAATCCCTCTCTAGATAGTTAGTTCTTGGCGACGGGGAACGATACTTCTCTTTCTGTCTTCCTCTTTCTTTGTCTTTCGATAGCTCTAGGCCTCTGCCTACATTGCCGATAGTACAAGACCTTAGTCTTCTATCGGGAACGCCTATCGTAAGCTTTCTCTAACTGGTCTTTGTAAAGGACTTTTCTTGGCTTAACAATAACGGTGCAATGAAGATAAAGATCGTAAAGATGTTTTATATTCGTTAAAGTAATTAGGAAAAGTACTTAGAATTCAATCTAATTTTATTTATACTAGTACTGTCGACACCAGCATACGACCAGTCTCTCCCGCGCCCCATAAAACAAACTATCTAAAATACACTACCGGGGACCACTCCGCCTCACAATCGCTCCCCCCAAACATAAATCCAAAATCACTACCTAAGTGGGCTCACGGGTGCTCGCAGCAACTAGTGCTGCCTCGGATTAACACATCTTCCCACCTCGCTACCCAGCCACTGTCTCATACCCTCACCCCTATCCGCCTCCAACACAATCTGTCCCACGTACTCAACAAATGAAACATACAGTCTATCCCAACATCCCTCTATCCTCTTGTAGTGTAATCCCAGGTCCAAGTACCCTTCGGCTAAAAATATCCCACAAAATAAACAACTCTCCTCTTTTAACAACCCATTTGTCTTGGCCCACCGCAAAACTACCAACGTCCGAGTCACAAGGTCCAGCTCGTCCCATTGTTGGTACTGAGAATGCCAAAACCAATGGTGACATGTCCGTAAACAGCGAGGTTTCTTCTCAAAGTGCTCGGCAAATGTCACCTGTTTTAGGGTGGCCGTCGCGGAAATCGTAGTCCCACAACAGGGATAGTTGCATCGTCGCTAGTCAGGCAAAAAGAACCACTTCTTTGGCATGGTCACCTATTCCGGCAGAACGCACCCACTTCCATCGTGTTTCTTCTCGCACCAGGTCCAGGTCGTGGGATCCCCTACCGTTGCCAGCCGGCCACTTCTTTCCACTATCAGTGTGCCGTCAAAGGGTTTACCTGCCACTACCAACTCCCCACCTATCGTTTCGATATGCTGGAGAATCCTTAGGCCTAACCACCTGTGACTCATCCACCAGGACTTCCACCATGGAATTGCCAAATCCTGGTATAAGTCCTCGTCAGCAGGTCGTCCTATAGCATAACGGGGGCATTCAACCTAGCGGTATCTGTTATCCTTCCCCTCACAGCTGTCATGCCCAACTAAGCTCATCCTGCTGCGAATTCTCAGTAAAACATATGAATCCATGTGAGTGAGACCTCGAAGATGTCAAGGTGCCCTATGTTCACGAGCATAATACCCATGTCCCTCCCTAGCGTGCCTGGAACCCCACTCCTCTTTTCGCAACTCGCAGGCCAAGGCCGCATGCTCAATCCCAAAGCTAACCCCTTCCCAAAGCAGAGAATGCAATGGAAAACCCACACAAGCCGTAGCTTTCAGGTCTACCATCTCATCGCTGTCGATGCCCATGTGTCCCGGAACCCAGCTAATGCTGACGTGGCTGAACGCGTTAAGCAGTGGTGCCATAACTTCCCACAGTTCAGCCGAATCTCCTTCCAAAAACATGTTGTCCACCAGGGTAAGAGCTGGAATGCAGTCTAGAAACACATGAACCGGGCACCTCTTGGCCATCTCTTGGGCATACCAGAGCGCACAGACAACTGCAAGCAGCTCACACTCAACAATGCTCCAAGATGGGGGAACCGAGCATCTGTCGATGCGGGTTAGGGCCCCTTTCTCAAATGCCGCCCATGCCACACTAGCTCCTTCAGAGGACTTGGACCCATCTGTGTATAAGATCATATCCGAGGATTTGCTCAGATCTGTGTACAGCGAACGATGGTGTGCAGCCATCACCGCCTTGCCTTTTCCGATCGCAATTGTGGGGCGGCGGGTGAGTTCCTTGTCTGAGGTCTGCTGATGTGCCACCATTCCTTCCTGCTTCCAACCGAGCTGTATTTCACCGAACCACGGGTGTTGGTCACAGTACCAGTAGTTAATAAACTGGCTGTAACACCTTTGCTGTAAATACCTTCCTTGGATGGTGACTGGCGGCATCCCGAACTCGGCTAGCAGTATGTTGTTTGCCAACCTCACAGGTATTCGAAACACTGATCGGAGGTAGTAGTTAACGTGGACCTGAATCTGCTTCACATACAACGCGTGGTCGGTTACAAATTCAAGTCCGTAATACACGGTCAGAAGGTAGGCTACCTGCACCAAGCGGTAAGTCTCCCACGCCCCTAACCCACCAACACTCCCAAACCTCCTTCCCAACGCCAAAATCCTTCTCCTAACACCCAACCCCCTCTCCAGCCAATATTTTACATGAGAAGAAAAGTTAAAAAATACATTAAACCTATAACCAAGAACCCGCAAATCCTCAGAAGGCATAACCATTTCCCCCAACAACTCCATTCCTTCCCATGTCCTGTCCCCAAATCCGATCCACTGGGTCTTGAGGGCACTGAACCCCATCCCCCTAGCTCTTGCTATGCGATCGCAGTCCGTAAAAACTTCTCCTGCATGGTATCTGGCAGCGCTATGAGAATCTGCAGCCATCATAATAACACGTCATTAACCTATGAGACTACCAATTGCCAGACCCCAGGGGAGTAATGCATTCGCGGTGTGAATATATCTGCTATGTAGGCGCCAAAGAGAAAAGGAGAGAGAGGCGAACCTTGAGGCACCCCTTTGCTGACATAGTAGATCTTAGAGACGCATCTATTAAAACGGAACCAAATGGATCGACAGGAAGTCCATCTTCGCACCCATTAACACAGGTTCGACAGACACCCCTGGGCAACCAGGAAGTCTGACAGGAGGTCAACATTAATATTAGCGAAACCTCTTTCAACGTCCATGGACAAAATTAGCCATTTATAGCCCTCATTATGTCATAGGAATTCAAAGCCCACTGCCATGGCATCATGAACCCCCCTCTTTCGGTGAGAACCAAACTGTGTTTCCCCCAGGTCAAAACACATGGCCAGTCTCAGCAGGACCACGCGTTCTGCAACCTTTGCAGGTATCGGGAGGAGGTGCATCGTTCTCCATGACTTGACGACATCGTATTTGGGTTTGTCAATCTTTGGTATGAGCACCACCTCTGCCCGATGCCAATCCGGAATATCATGACGCAGCCTGTAGTCAACCCGACGTCGCAAAGGTGTCATATCTCTCCGCTTCCAGAACTGTATGAAAGAGTATCCGATATCATCCTCACCTGGACCCGTGTTCATAGGGGACCTAGCAAGGGCGATCTCTATTTCCTGAGCACTATCCATATCAATATAGAGTTCTTCCAAGGGGCAGGATCACCAGGGGATAGCTGCTGTGCAATCAGGTCGCTGATGTCTGAATGAGTCATGGCATAGGACCCATCTGGCCAGGCCATAGAGGGAAGTATTCGCTTGGCTTCCAATTTTCGCGCTAGCTGAAATATGTCCGGGTCCTGACTCTCAGCTATCTTGGCCCTGATGTGTTCGAACCTGGTCCACACCAGGCAAGCCCGGTAAACACTCCTGACCAGCTTGTAGTCCTCCCTCCGTTCCACCTTGTGCTCAGAGTATCGTCGCAGCCGAGCCACATCCAACCTCATCGTTTCCAATTCCAGTGTCTACCACTCGCACCGGCCTCTGCCAACGGAGGCCCGTGGGAGTGCATCTACCATACACCTCACACCTTCCCACAACTTCTCATCTCCCACCTCTTTAAGGGGGTCTAACTGTTTCCCAACCTTTTCCCAGACTGCCTTTTTCCAAGCCGGCCTCCGACGCATGATGTTGTCTGGTAGGTCCACCTTCATCTTTAGGGCTTGAGTACTATGCTCACAGCCAACAGCGTCCATGTATTGATGTCTGACATAGGGTGCCCGGTGCAGGCATAGGTCGATTCTGGAGATTTCTTGAAAGGTTGGTACTGTTGAAGGTACCATATTCATATCACGAGCCGGGGCCGTGAACCATTGTTTCAGCCACTGTCTACCTGTATTGTTATAGTCGGCGTTGGGGTTCCAGTCATGATGCCTGGCGTTGAAATCTCCAAACGCAATGTCAGGTTCTCCAAGCTCATCCAACCATCAAATAAACTGGTCTTTGACATAGCCGGGTCGAAGGTAAACTCCAGCTAGTACCTTCTTTGCCCCTTTCTCCCAATACACAATCTGAGCACTGCCTTCCCCATGTCCTACCACCTCAAATAGCCCACAAATGTGGCACCAAACAAACACCTCAACTCCTGACCCTCTAACAAAGGAAAATAAATCCCACCCATCAACATCTACTGGTACATGTTGTCCCTCCTGATCAACAGGCAGTTCAATAATAAACAACAAATCAACAAAAGAAAACAAATCAAATACCAGTGTGCGATTCTGACTACTCCTCGCCACATTTAATACTAATGTCTTAATAAGCATTAAAAGGGTACCTCGACTGATCTACTCGCGCTGCAAGGGCCAGAGGCATAGGCGGAGCCGGTATCCACATCCCGGGCAACCCAACTCGTTTCCTCATCACAGTGCTTGGTGGTGGTTCCAACCTTCTTTTTTTTAAAAATCCCACGTGCCGGGGAGGGGGAAGGCCACTCTGGTTCCTTACCCTTGGCTCTTTCCAACTTATGGGGGGGAGCCTCATCTTCCTCATCACTACTGATCTCAACCAGCCTGGGTGTCGGGGACCTTCCATGGCTGCAGCTTCTTCTCCTCGTATTCCCTCCTGTCCTCCTATCCTGCCGTTCCGGTCTTCTGACAGGTTCTTTGGCGGGTTTTGTCGGTGTGGCTGTACCTTGCCCAACAGGCGAGGAAGGTGGGGTTGGGGATGACGATTTGATACCTGGGCATCACTCATATTCTGTGAAGTGGTCCATCCAGTCGCACAACCAATACTGCCTCCTGGTATGTCCACTGGCCTGACCTACTCCTCCAGGACACGCCAGCTTACTGCACATGTGTTCCCTAGAGAAGTGTTCTCCGAAGCAGAATCGGCACCAGGGTGGCGGCCACATGTTGCTTCGAAGTGGACGGTTTCCAGGCACTTACCGCATACCTTAAGGGCGTGAGGCTCTTCAAAGACCCGCACATTGTGGGCACCTCATCATAACTAAATCTTCCCCTCTGCCAGTCTTTCCTTGATGGCCTCATTGTTTTCCACCACAAAGCGGATACCACAACTTGTGGCATTGGCCTGCCTCATGGTGTGTATGGATCCCATAATATCGGGCCAAGCAACAGTAACTACACCAGTATTTGATTGCTCCAGGTCAGTACGGAGGCCATCAAAAGCCGTGCTTCCAGTCCATCCTTCCACCCTCCAAACCGATCCCCGTCCTGTGTCAGCAAGCGGAACACCAGAAACAAAAACATTCACCTTTTCCAGATTCCTCTGGAATTCGAATTCTGGAAGTGACAATTCCCTAAGCAGATCGAGCCTGGCCTTATCTAACCTGTTGCCTAGCTCTGTCACGAAGGATGCCGCCAAGGTCAGGAAGATGCATTCAATTTCTGTCTGGGCATGTCTTGCGCTAATATAAGGAGCATTTCCCCGAATCTTTCCCGGATTGGAAAAGGTCATATTGATCCGATTTCGGATTGCCTCGATATCGACGCCTTCTGGCAGGGCAACCTTCTTCCGGGTGGCGAAGCGCATACTGATGTGCTTTCTCCTAGCGTTTGGGGTTGGCAACGAGCGCGGTGGTGGCGGTACCAAGTTCAGCAGGTCTGGGGGCCCCATTGGTACCTGTCGGTATTCCTGTTGTGTCTGTGCCGCAGCTATTTTGACACTGGCCAGGGCTGCTGGCCCGCATTGAGCCGTCGTAGTAACAGTTGTCGCATCTCTTGGAGTCGATTCCTGTTTATCAGCCTTCCCCTGAATCTTGACCGCGGTCGCCACCTCCTTTTCTTTACCAGATCCTCTGGCAGCTTTTCTTCTCCTTCTAGCAGCACCACTCAGGTGTCTGCCACGTTTCCCTCGTTCTTTCTTCTTATCTTCTTCCTCCTCCTCCTCTTCCTCCCTGTGAACAGACTTGCCTTCACCTTTACGGGCTTCTCGCAAGACTACCCCCCCTTCGCTGGAGGAACTGCCACTGCTGCTGGACTGGTGGGATGAGGCCACTGATGTGGGCCGGGCCGGATGTACCCGTTCCTGCGGACCAGCAGGGGGTTTGGGTACGTATGCTATTCGCTTCACTATCTCCGTAAAAGAGGCTTTAGCAGTAGAAGCCTCCATACAGGCCTCCTTTCTCTCATGGATAGGAGATGACAGGGTAGGCTCTGAAGAGACAGTGGGGGCACTGTGAGATGCAACACGGGGGGACGGCGGTGGGGGGACATCTTTACCTGAAGGGCTTCAATTTCCTCTCATTGCCTACCAACAATGTCGGTTAGTGCTTTTGCTGCCCGTTCCAAGACATGAACTCGACTCCAG
The DNA here is from genome assembly GCF_000151645.1 of Tuber melanosporum. Taxonomy (NCBI): domain Eukaryota; kingdom Fungi; phylum Ascomycota; class Pezizomycetes; order Pezizales; family Tuberaceae; genus Tuber; species Tuber melanosporum. The sequence goes on from NW_003298930.1 coordinate 404,950, forward strand.
TAGTTTATCCCGTTCCTCGGACCTTCATCATCAAAGGTGGGGCCACTGTTCATCCAAGTTCATACATCCTGTACCGTGTCGTCTTCAATTGACCCGGACTCCGAGGAAAGTACAGGCTGAGTATTGCCAGATCGAATATCCTCCTGGCCTTCAAACATGGACCCGATTATACTAGCTGAGCGGGGTCCAGGAGAGGGAGTCTTACCAGCATCCAGCATCACACGGACACCTGCCATGATCAAGTCTAGCTGGGCCACTACCGTGTCAGCATCCTCTGGTTGGGTTTCTGGGAGCTGAACTTCCAATGGGGTCAAACTGCCACTGGGGGTTTCTAAAGGAGCATCCAGTTGGCCTCGGAGAGGTGACACCCACCGTTCTACAATACGCGGAGGTGATGAACCCATAGCTGGTGAAGGGGCGTGTACGCTGTCGCCCAAACCAGTCGCCTCCGAGTTGCACCCGTCATCCAGCTCCATAGGGGTGTCCCTGGCCAGCACCTCAGAGGTGGGCAGGACATCCTCAGTCATTAGCAGAGATGGAGAAGGGGGTGTGGCCTCGATTGTCGATGGGAGCACTACAGGCGGAGGGATGGCCAGGGGCGCCTGGTGAACACCTAGGAGTAGTCCAGGAAGAGCGGGAACAATCTGCTTTTTCGGTCCCTCATCGACGTTGATAGCCCTCAAAAATTGGGGACCAAGGAGAGGAGCAGCAGATCGCTTAGCAGGAGATGCCGACCGTGTCAGGCAGTGTGTTCCAGAGGCAGGAGGGTTATAATCCTCGTCATCATGGTCATCCAGTTTGAACTTCGGGGTTTCGTAAAGAGCCCTTTCACCTGAAGACATTCCTGTCCGGAAGGAGGGGGTCGAGGAGCCGGTCCCAGTATTGTGGGCCTGGAGAAGGAAGCTGGGCATCTTGCTTTGGACAGCCCTAGCGAGGAGAGGAGTAGCAGGCTAAGAGCTGGCCTCAACCGTGGTGGCAGTCGAGTTGTCCTTTGCAGGGGGAACGTAGGATTCAGGGACTATAGCCTGTGAATCTTTAGGAGGGGAAGGTACGGGGGCTGGAGAATATTTCGAGCTATGGTCCGAGTTGAACCGAACGAAGAGCCCTGTGGTAGTGTCTTTGTTCAAGCCACATGTGGCTGAATGGCCTCTCCCGATTAGGAAACCTCTCACCAAAACCCCCACTTCTTTCATCGTGCCAACGGTCGCATCAGCGACCATCTGCCGAACCAAATCATCAAACTGCGGGTTTACCGCGTTCTGACACCCATGGCAGTGGTGAAACTGTAGGAAACCAAAGTTCCCTTTGGGTGCGACATATGACTATGTAGTTGTGAGGATGAGGCCACAGTCGGCCTCAGTAGCGGGCGTAAGAGACAAGGCCATACAGGCTGTCTCAAGCGAGGAGGAAGGGTTGGAGCCGAACTGAACAGGAGACAACATCCTCAAAGGGGGGGGAGAATCCGTGGATGAGGAGGCTGTCAAAGACACCATCCTCGCCCAAACTATACTCAGTGATTACCGGGACCAGGCCACGGATATCTCACACTGAAGTATCTTCTAAGCATGAACAACTACTTCTAACCGACCATCCGAAACGAAAACCACAAACAAGTAACAGCAGATGAAGTATTTATCGTGAGCGAAATAAGGGAAAGTATTGGTTATGCTCACTTCCGACAAGGAGTGCAAGAAGTAGGAAAAGTACTTAGAATCCAATCTAATTTTATTTATACTAGTACCGCCGACACCAGCATACAACTAGTCTCCCCCATACCCTATAAAACAAACTATCTAAATTACACTACCGTGGACCATTCCGCCACGCAATCACTCCCTACAAACATAAATCCAAAAATCACTACCTAAATGGGTTCACGGGCGCTCACAGTAACTAGTGCTGTCCCGGATTAACGCATCTTCCCACCTCGCTACCCAGCCACGTCTCATACCCTCACCCCTATCCGCCTCCAACACAATCTGTCCCACGTACTCTACAAAGGAAACATACAGTCTATCTCAACATCTTTCCATCCTCTTGTAATGTAGCCCCAGGTCCAAGTACCTCTCGGCCAGAACCATCCTACAAAATGAACAACTCTCTTCTTTTAACAACCCCTTTGACTTAGCCCACTGCAAAACGACTGACATCCGAGTCGCGATGTCCAGCTCGTCCCATTGCTGGTGCTGAGAATGCCAAAACCAATCATGACACGTCCGTAAATGGCGGGGCTTTTTCTCAAAGTGTTCGGCAAAGGTGACTCGCTTCTGGGTGGCCGTTGCTGAAATCGCGGTCCCACAACAGGGACAGTCACAACGTCGCTGGTCGGGCAAGAAAAACCATTTATTCGGCATGGTTCCCAATCCCAGTAGAACGCATCCACTGCTATCGTGTCTTTTCTCGCACCAGGCGCAGGTCGTGGGATCCCCCACCGTCGCTAACTGACCACTTCTTTCCACCATCAGTGTGCCGTCAAAGGGGTTACCTGCCACTACCAACTCCCGATCTACCGTTTTAACATGCCGGGGAATCCCAAGGCCTAGCCATCTGTGACTCATCCACCAGGACCTCCAACGCAATATCGCCAAATCCTTGTATAAGTCCTCATCAGCGGGGCGTCCTATAGCATAGCGGGGGCACTCAGTCCAGTAGTGTCTATCATCCCTCCCTTTACAGCTGTCATTTCTGACCAAGCCCGTCCTGCTGCGAATTCTCCGTAAAACGTAGGAATCCAGGTGGGTAAGACCACAAAAATGCTGAGGTGATCTAGGTTCACGAGCATAATACCCGTGTCCCTCCCTGTCGTGCCAGAAACCCCACTCTTCTTTCCGCAACTCGCGGGCCAAGGCTGCATGCTCGATCCCAAAGCTAACCCCTTTCCAACTTAGAGGGTGCAATGGACGACCCACTCAGGCCTTAGCTTTTTGGTCTAACATTTTTCATTTCCGTTAATGCCCATGTGTCCCGGAACCCAGCTATTGCTGATATGGCTAAACGCATTAACCAGTGGTGCCATAACTTCCCACAGTTCAGCCGAATCTCCTTCCAAAAACATACCATCTACCAGGGTGAGGGCAGAAATGCAGCGCAGAAACACATGGACCCGGCACCTCTTGGCCATTCCTTGGACATACCGGAGGGCACAGACAACCGCAAACAGCTTGCACTCAACAATGCTCCAAGACGGGGGAACCGAGCACCCGTCGACACAGGTCAGGGCCCCTTTCTCAAATACCGCCAACGCCACACCAGCCCCTTCAGAGGACTTGGACCCGTCCGTGTATATGACCACGTCTGAGGACTTGCACAGATTTGTGTATATCGAACGGTGGCGTGCAGCCATTACCGCCTTGTCTTTCTCAATCGTAATCGTGGGGCGGCAGGTGAGTTCCTTGTCCAAGTTCTGCTTATGTGCCACCATCCCCTCCTGCTTCCAACCAAGCCGTATCTCACCGAACCACGGGTGTCGATCACAGTACCGGTAGTTAATAAATCGGCTGTAGCACCTCCTCTGCAGATACCTCCCTTGGATGGCAACAGGTGGTGTTCCGAACTCAGCCAGCAGTATATTGTTTGCCAGCTTCATAGGGGTCCGGAAGACTGATCGGAGGCTGTCATTGATGTGGACCTGAATTTGTTTCACATACGACCAGTGGTCGGTTACAAATTCAAGCCCGTAATACACGGTCGGAAGGTAGGCTGCCTGTACCAAGCGGTAGGTCTCCCATGCCCCAAGCCCACCAATACTCCCAAACCTCCTCCCCAACGCCAAAATCCTTCTCCTAACACCCAACCCTCTTTCCAACCAATACTTTATATGGGAAGAAAAATTAAGAAATACATTAAACCTATACCCCAGAACCCGCAAGTCGTCAGAAGGCAAAACCATTTCTCCCAACAACTCCATTCCTCCCCATGCCCTGTCCCCAAATCCGATCCACTGGGTCTTGAGGGCACTGAACCCCATCCCCCTAGCCCTTGCTATACGATCGCAGTCTGCAAAAATTTCTCCTGCATGGTATCTGACAGCGTTATAAGAATCTGCAGCCACCATGATGACCCTGTCATCGACATATGAGATCACTAATTGTCAGACCCCGGGGGAGTAACGCATTCGCGGCGTGAATATATCCGCTACGTAGGCCCCAAAGAGAAAAGGAGAGAGAGGCCAGCCTTGAGGCACCCCTTTGCTGACATAGTAGGCCTTAGAGACGCATCTATTAAAATGGAAGCGAAACGACCGACAGGAAGTCTATCTTCGTACCTACTGACACAGGTTCGACGGACACCCCTGGGCAACCAGCAAGTCTGACAGGAGGTCAACATCAATGTTATCAAATCCTCATTCAACGTTCATGGACAAGATCAGTCGTTTATACCCCTCATTATGCCGTAGGAATTCAAGGACCACCGCCATGGGGTTGTGAACTCCCCTCTTCCAGCGAGAACCAAACTGTATCTCCCCCAGGTCAAGTCACATGGCCAGTCTCAGCAGGACCACGCATTCTGCAACCTTTGCAGGTGTCAGGAGGAGGTGTATCATTCTCCACGACTTGACGACATCGTATCTGGGTTTGTCAATCTTCGGTATGAGTACTACCTCTGCCCGATGCCAATCCGGAATATCGTGACGCAACCCGTAGTCGACCAGACGTCTCAAAGTTGTTGTATCCCTTCGCTTCCAGAACAATATGAAAGGATACCTGATATCATCCTCACCTGGACCTGTGTTCGTAGGGGACCTAGCCAGGGCGATCTCCATTTCCTGAGCACTGTCCATATCGATTATGGAGTCTTTCCAAGGAGCAGGATCACCAGGGGATAGCTGCTATGCAATCAGGTCGCTGATGTCTGAATGCGTCGTGGCGTAGGACCCATCTGGTTGGGCCATGGAGGGAAGTGTTCGCTTGGCTTCCAACTTTCGTGCTAGCCAAAAAATGTCCAGGTCCTGACTTTCAGCTATCTTGGTCCTGATGTGTTCGAACCTGGCCCTCAACAGGCAAGCCCGGTAAATACTCCTGACCAGTTTGTAGTCCTCCGTCCGCTCCGCCTTGCGCTTGGAGTATCGTCGTAGCTGAGCTACATCTAACCTCATCGTTTCCAACTCCGGTGTCCACCACTCGCACCAACCTCTGCCAATGGAGGCCCATGGGAGCGCGTCCACCACACGCCTCACCCCTTCCTATAACTTCGCGTCTCCTACCTCTTTAAGGGCTGCCAGCTGCTTCCCGTCTTTTTCTCAGACTGCTTTTTTCCAGGCCGGCCTTCGTCACATAATGTTGTCAGGAAGGTCTACCTTCAGCTTAAGGGCTTGAGCACTATGCTCACAGCCAGCGGTGTCCATGTATCGATGTCGGACATAAGGCATCCTATGTAGGCAAAAGTTGATTCTGGAAATATCTCAAAAGGTTGGCACTGTCAGCAGTACCATATTCATATCGCGAGCCGGGGCCGTGAACCACTGTTTCAGCCACCGTCCTCCGGTATTGTTATGGTCCACATTGGGGTCTCAGTCTTGATGTCTGGCATTGAAATCTCCAAACGCAATGTCAGGTTCCCCTAGCTCATCCAACCATCAGATAAACTGGTCCTTGGTATAGCCAGGTCGAAAGTAAACTCCAGCGACTACCTTCTTTGCCCCTTTCTCCCAATACCCACTCTGAGCACTGCCTTCCCCATACCCCATCACCTCAAATAGCCCACAAATGTGGGATGTAACCGGTACGGGTACTCGGTTATTGGTTTTGTTTTATGTTTTGCTTTAAGTATCGCTTTGTTACTTGGTTTGTTTTAAGTATTGTTTGATACTTGGTTTTGTTTTATGTTTTGTTTTAAGTATCGCTTTGATACTTGGTTTGTTTTAAGTATCGTTTGATACTTGGTTTTGTTTTATGTTTTGTTTTAAGTATCGCTTTGATACTTGGTTTGTTTTAAGTATCGTTTGATACTTGGTTTTGTTTTATGTTTTGTTTTAAGTATCGCTTTGATACTTGGTTTGTTTTAAGTATCGTTTGATACTTGGTTTTGTTCTATGTTTTGTTTTAAGTATCGCTTTGATACTTAGTTTGTTTTAAGTATCATTTGATACTTGGTTTTGTTTTATGTTTTGTTTTAAGTATCGCTTTGATACTTAAGGAGTTTTACCAAAGTGTATCGATTGATACCTTTGATTAGTTTCGTTCATGCTAGACATGAACAGATTTGTGTATTTAAAAGACCGCCTGTTTCTACGATAGAAAAGGTAGACTTCGACAGACAGTATTTCAATATACTTGGTTGAACGGTTACTTCTTTGTTTCTCAGTACACCTTCGAAGCCTCCTTTAGTTCTCAGCTCTTGCCTCCTCTCCGGAAGAGCAGGCCACCTGCCAACTATCGTATTCTTTACCGATAACGTGATTAGCACCTTGCGAACACGTTACATGGGACCAAACGAATACCTCAACACCTGACTCTTTAACAAAAGAAAACAAATCCCATCCATTAACATCTACTGGTACATGTTGTCCCTCCCGATCAACAGGAGGTTCAATAATAAACAACAAATCAACAAAGGGAAATAAATCAAACGCCAGCGTCCGATTCCGACTACTCCTCCACACGTTTAATGCCAATATCGTAATAAGCATTAAAAGGGGGCCTTGACTGATCCATAAGGGCCAGAGGCATAGGCGGAGCCGGTGTTCGGATCTCAGGCAACCCAACTCGTTTCCTCATCACGCGGCTTGATGGCGGCACCAGCCTTGGTTTTTAAAATTCCACGTGCCGGGAAGGGGGAAGGCCGTTCTGGTTCCTTAACCTTGGCCTTTATCGACTTATGGTGGGGAGTCTCCTGTTCCTCATCACTGCTGATTTCGATCAGCCTGGGTGTCGGGGACCTTCCATGGCTGCAGTTTCTTCTCCTTCTATTCACTTCTACCCTCTTATCCTGCTGTTCCAGTTTTCTGACAGGTTCCTTCCCGGGTCTTGTCGGTGTGGCTGTTTCTTGTCCAGCAGGTGAGGAAGGTAGAGTTGGAGACAATGATTTGATACCTGGGCATCGCTCATATCCTGTGAAGTGGTCCATCCGGTCGCACAACCAGCACTGTCTCCTCGTATGTCCACAGGCCTGACCCACCCCTCAGGGACAAGCCAGCTTGCTGCACATGTGCTCTCGAGAGAAATGTTCTCCGAAGTAGAATCGGCACCAGGGGGGGCGACCACCTGTCGCTTCGAAGTGGCCAGTTTTCAGGCACCTACTACATACCTTAAGGGGGCGAAGCTCTTCAAAAACTCGGACATTGCGGGCTCCTCCTCGCAACCAAATCTTTCCCTCCACCAGTCTTTCCTTGATGGCCTCCTTATTTTCCACCACGAAGCGGATGCCGCAACTCGTAGCATTGGCCTGCCTCATAGCGTCTATGGATCCCATAATATCGGGCCCGGCAACAGTGACTATACCAGTATTGGATTGCTCCAGATCAGTGTGAAAGCCATCAAAAGCCGCGCTTCCAGTCCATCCTTCCACCCTCCAAATCGATCCCCATCCTGTGTCAGCAAGCGGAACACCAGAAACAAAAATCTTCACCTTTTTCAGGTTCCTCTGGAATTCAACCTCCGGGAGTGACAATTCCCTAAGCAGATCAAGCCTGGCCTTGTCTAATCTGTTGTCTAGCTCTGTCATGGAGTGTGCCGCCAAGGTCAGGAAGATGCATCCAATTTCTGGCCGGACATGTCCTGCGAGAATATGAGGAGCATTTCCCTGTATCTTTCCCTAATTGGAAAAGGTCGTATTGATCCGATTTCGGATTGCCTCAATATCGACACCCTCTAGCAGGGCAACCTTCCTCCGAGTGGTGAAGCGCATGGTGATGTGCCTCCCTCTAGCATTCGGGGTTGGCGACAAGCGCGGTGGTGGTGGTACCGAGTTTAGTGGGTCTGGGGGTCCCATTGGTACCTGTCGGTATTCCTGTCATGTCTGAGCTACCCCTATTTTGACGCTGGCCAGCGCTGCTAGCCCGGACTAAGCCACCGTAGTAACCCGTGTCACAACCTTCGGAGCCGATTCTTGTTTATCAGCCTTTCCCTGAGTCTCGGCTGGGGCCGCCGCCTCCCTTTCTTCACCAGATCCTCTGGTAGCCTTTCTCCTCCTTCTAGCAGCCCCACTCAGGTGTTTGCCACATTTCCTTCGTTCTTTCCTTTTTTCTTCTTCTTCCTCCCCCTCCTCCTCTTCCCAGTAAACAGACTTGCCTTCGCCTCCATAGGCTACTCGCCAGACTACCCCCCTTCACTGGAGGAGCTGCCGCAGCTGCTGGACTGGTGGGATGAGGCCGCTGATGCAGGCCAGGCAGGACGTACCTGTTCCTGTCGGCCAGCGGGGGGCTTGGACACATATGCCATTCATTTTACTACCTCTGCAGAAGAGGCTTTAGTAGTAGGAGCCTCCGTAGAGGCCTCCATTCTCTTAGGGGTAGGGGATGGCAGGGTTGGCTCCGAAGAGACAGCAGAGGTGCTGTGAGGTACAGCAGGGGGGGGGCGGCGGCGGGGGGACAACTTTACCTGAAGGGTTTCAATTTTCTCCCCTTGCCTGCCAATAATGTCAGTCAGCGCCTTAACTGCCCGTTCTAAGACATAAACTCGACTCCAGTAGTTCATCCAGTTCCTCGGACCTTCATCGTCAAAGGTGGGGCCACTGTTCATCCAAGTTTGTACGTCCTGTACTGTGTCGTCTTCAATCGACCCGGACTCCGAGGAGAGAAGAGGCTGAGTATTGCCAGACTGGATGTCTTCCAGACCTTCCAACATGGACCCGATTACACTACCTGAGCAGGATCCAGGAGAGGGAGTCCTACCAGCATCCAGCATCTCACAGACACTCGCCATGATCGAGTCCGCTTGAGCTACCACAGCGTCGGCACTCTCTGGTTGGGTTTCTGGGAGCTGAACTTCCAATGGAGTTGAATCGCCACTGGGGGCTTCTGAGGGACCCTCTAGTTGGCCTCCAGGAGGTGACACCCATCGCCCAGTAATAGCTGGAGGTGATGAACCCATAGCTGGTGAAGGGGCGTGTAAGCTATTGCCCAAACCAGTCGCTTCCGAGTTGCGCCCATCGCCTAAGCCCATAGGGGTGTCTCTAGCCATCACCCCAGAAGTGGGTAGGACATCCTCAGTCATCAGCGGAAATGGAGAAAGGGGTATGGCCTTGATTGTCGATGGGAGCACCGCAGGCGGAGGGATGGCTAGGCGCCCCTGGTGAATGCCTAGAGGTAGGCCAGGAAGAGCGGGGACAATTTGTTTTTTCCATCCCTCATCAACATTGATAGCCCTCAAAAATTGGGGACCAAGGAGAGGAGCAGCAGATCGCTTAGGGGGAGACGCCGACCGCGTCCAGTGGCATGTTCCAGGGGCAGAAGGGTTGTAATCCTCGTCATCAGAGTCGTCCAGTTTGAACGTCGGGGTTTTATAAAGAGCCCTTTCTCCTGAAGACATTCCTGCCAGAAAGGAGGGAGTCGAAGAGCCGGTCCAGGCATTGTGGGCCTGGTGGAGGAAGCTGGGCATCTTGCTTTGGACAGCCTTAGCGAGGGGAGGAGTAGCAGACCAAGAGCGGGCCTCAACCGTGGTGGCAGTCGAGTTGTCCTTGGCGGGGGGGATGGAGGATTCAGGGACTACAGCCTGAGAATCTTTAGGAGGGGAAGGTGCGGGAGCTGGAGAGTATTCCGAGCCACGGTCTGAGTTGAACCGAACGAAGAGTCCTGTGGTAGTGTCTTTGTTCAAGCCACATGTGGCTGAGCAGCCTCTCCCGATCAGGAAACCTCTTACCAAAACCTCCACTTCTTTCATTTTGGCAACGGTCGCATCGGCGACTGTTTGCCGAACCAAATTATCAAACTGTGGGTTAACTGCGTTCTGGCACCTGTGACAGTAGTGAAACTGTAGGAAACTAAAGTTCCCTTTGGGTGCAACATATGACCGTGTAGTTGCGGGGATGAAGCCACAGTCAGCCTCAGTAGTGGGTGCAAGAGACAAGGCCGCATGTGCTGTCTCAAGCGAGGAGGAAGGGTTGGAGCCAAACCGAACAGAGGACAATATCCTCAAAGGGGGGGGAGAATCCGTGGATGAGGAGGCTGTCGAAGACGCCATCTTCGCCCAAACTATACTCAGTGATTACCGGGACCAGGCCAGAGATATCTCACATTGAAGTATCTTCTAAGCAAGAACAACTACTTCTAACCGACCGCCCGAAACGAAAACCACAAACAAGTAACAGCAGATGAAGTATTTATCACGAGCGAAATAAGGTAAAGTATTGGTTATGCTCACTTCTAACATGGAGTGCAAGAAGTAGGATAAGTACTTAGAACAAAGCGTGAAGAACCTATCTTCCTCAGCCGCCTCGGCCTCCTTATATAGTATTCTTCCCGCTCATAGTCATGTGACCTAAAGTGGTCACATGTGCGAAACCAAATCATAACAAACTAGTCATGTGACCAAAGTGATCACATGCTCAAAACTCATGACCTCATAGCGAGGTCATGTACAAAAACTCATAAACTAATCATAACGCAATAAACAAGTCATATGACTCGACTGAGTCATATGCGTAAAACCTATGACCTCATAATGAGGTCATGTGCGAAACATAAATCATATGGGCAAGGCTTACCCGCAAGGTACACTCGCAAGGCATACTCTCCAAGCACACATCCCATGACTTATACATGAGCCATGTGCGAAAGCATCACAAATCCCACACATAACAAATCATATAACCGGAATGAGTTATATGTGTAAAACAACTATATACTTGTGACTCATAATCATGTGTCATGTGAAAACCTTTTCCCTGCCAAGCCACGTTCGTGACACTCTATCAATAAATTTTTTATGGAGTTGATAGGCATGTACGAAAAGTGTTGGTTTGTATTGAAAACCAGGAGGGCACATTTCTTCTATTGCCAGGCTTGTGGAGTGCCCTTAATACCAAATGATGGGCGATTTGGTAGCTGCTGTGATGTGCTGGGTGGCAAAGATGCGCCAGGTCATGGTGGGCAGCCCCTGGAAGAACTTGTTGTTTGCTCAGGAGGATCACAAAAGGGATCCTAACACGCCCCAAAGTGGCATCCAGGGCACCGCTTTCGGACCTTCATCGTAAAAGATCACTCGGGATATGAACCGATATCATACCCACAGCGGATGCGGGGATCAACCAGTGAGGTCTTGAGGTACTTTCGCGACTCTCGAAGGCTCAGGCTGGGGGAGGTATGATACAGTACGGTACTCCCGGTACATGAACTGGCGAGATCCGGCAGACGTTACTTGTACTTGTAGTACGTTCAAATACGATTTTTATCCTTGCCCAATCCCAAAATTGCAATAAAAGGCCATATCCTAACTCTTTATAGCCAGGACTAAACTTTTCCGGGCTCTCTCTTTGACGCAAACGTAAATTTCATTTCAGCCTCTTCCTATTCCGAGGCAAAAGGGTTCGCCGGTCCCCGCCAGCCATGCGGAACCCAGAACCCCACATCCCACCGCCTATTCACGTGATATTGCTACTCATTGCCCCAGATTGGGCATCCCCGGTCAACATCGGGCCCAGCCCCTGGTTAAATTTCGGAACAAAAACCAAATGTTCCGAAGTTAATGCCTGCGGCTACAGTGGTTTGGCGTTAGTTGAGTCCCTCGGCAACGACCAGATTTCGTTCGCTCGGGGCAGCTGACGCCGAATTCTACAGCTATCAACAATCCTATAAAGCTATAGAGAGATCTTGCCAGAGTACCAGTATGTTTTGTTTGGTACTGATATCCCCCTTTCCTCCTCTTGACCGAACTACTCGTAGAAATCTCACCTTGAACCAGGAAGAGGAACACGGAGATCCGCCGCGCAGGGTTACTTTATCCGCCCCACCTTTCCCCCTCTGTCCCTTAAATTACCCTATCGATACTAACGATAAACCCAGGTACAGTTTGTATGCATACCGTGTTATGATACTCCCTTCAGCCTGATTATGACCAATAGACTTTAGTAGGCTGCAGGGTTTCCCCACTATAACCTAATAAATAGCTATACTACTCCCTTACCCACAGTTTCTCGAGAATGCCCTCATTCAACGCACGCCTAGCCTCCATCACTGCACACATGTCTCCTCCTGTTCCCACCTCATTCGAAGCTGTGCCATTGGCACCAGCTGACCCTTTGTTTGGTCTTGCGGCCGCCTGCAAGGCAGATACTTGTGACAGGAAGGTCGATTTGGTTGTTGGTGCTTATCGTGATGACAATGCTAAGCCGTGGATCTTGCCAGCTGTTAGGAAGGTTTGTTCGTTAATTTTCCGCTCTAGAATGAGGTGCCAAGCTTGGGAACTAATTATTTGTCATAGGCGGATGCCATTCTCGCAAATGATCCAAATTTTAACCATGAATATCTTCCGATCGCTGGTTTGCCTGCTTTTACGTCAGCTGCCGCTAGGTTGATTCTCGGGAAGGATTCGCCAGCAATTCAGGAGTCAAGGGTGATTCACCCTTCGCTCCAGTTTTTTGAATAGATGGGACGTTAACAATTGCTCAGGTCACTTCAGTGCAAACCATCTCTGGCACTGGTGCAGTCCATCTTGGAGCCTTGTTTCTCGCTAAGTTTTACCCTCGCCCACAGAACCAGGAAGTCCACCTTTCAAGCCCCACCTGGGCAAACCACCACCAGATCTTCACGAATGTTGGCCTCCCTCTTGCTTCCTACCCCTATTTTTCGGCCAAGACAAAGGGGCTTGATTTCGAGGGACTTCAAGCAGCTCTTGAATCTTCCACGGACGGATCTATTATCTTGCTGCATGCCTGTGCCCACAATCCTACTGGTGTAGACCCTACACGCGACCAATGGGTTAAGATTGCCGAGATAATTCGCAAGAAGCGTCACTTCCCATTCTTCGATTGCGCATACCAGGGCTTCGCTTCCGGTGATTTGGCCAACGACGCCTGGGCAATTAGGTACTTCATTGAGCAAGGATTTGAACTTTGTGTTGCACAGTCGTTTGCAAAGAATCTGGGTCTCTATGGAGAGAGGGTTGGATGTTTCCATTTCATTTCCCCCCCATCTCCTTCCGCTGCCGATGCCAACAAGAGAATTGCCAGTCAATTGGCAATCCTACAGAGGAGCGAAATCAGCAATCCTCCAGCTTATGGTGCTAGAATCGCCAGCGCGGTCCTAAACGATGAAAAGCTGTTTGCGGAGTGGGAGGATAATCTCAGGGAGATGAGTGGACGCATCAAGGATACGAGGAAGGCATTGTTTGACAAATTGGGCGAGCTCGGGACACTTGGCAATTGGTCACATATCGTAAAGCAGATTGGGATGTTTTCTTTGTGAGCCTCCTCTTTCGGGAGTCCGGAAACAAGCGCGAACTGATAATTCGTAGCACTGGTTTGACTGAGAAGCAAGTGTTGAAACTCAAGGAGGAGTCTCACATTTATTTGACCAAGAACGGACGTATCTCGATGGTATGTTCTAACTTTGACTTCTTCTCTTCTGAGTTCAGAATGCTAACAACCCTTTTAGGCTGGTCTAAATTCCCGAAATGTGGAGTATTTCGCTATAGCTGTGGATAAGGTAGTTAGGGAGGTGACCGAATAAATTTGGGTCTTGGTGAGCGTAAAAACTCGAATACCAGTAATTGAACCAAGTGCTATGTCGTTGGAGTTGCCTTCTCTAGTATAGTCTGGTATGGTCTGGTGGGGGGATTTTTTTTCCTGTTTTCTTGCTACCTTCTTTACCCTTCCCAAAGCATGGAATTCTCGACTACGTATCATAGCACACAATTCCACCATTTGAGCCCTTGCGATAGAAGTTCAGCGAGAGATCAAGCGTTGATTTGTCACAATTCTCTACTCGAAGAATATCTAAATACCTTTCCAGTCCTCTATTCCCTGGCAATTAGTCTCTTCCTCTGGCAGCGATAGAAATTAAAATGAATAAGTAAACCCTTCATTTGAAAACTTGCATCCAAGCAACTTGCAGTGCTGTTGGCTCTTGTGGCATCAGTACTGCACTGTACAAGTAAGTGCCCATTAGAAAGTTAAGTTGGTTAACCCGCAGAATAATCCCTAACTGGGATTGTTAACCGGAAAAATAAGCCCTCTCTTGTACGAGAACATCTCCCCTAGTATGATACTTGTTCTTGTATCATACTGGTACCTGTACTCCAGTACCAGTACTTTAACAAAATTACTGGTGCCATAAATCTTAAGGTAACCCTAACCCTAGTTGTCACTATTTAGACACGTGACTCTTTGCGATTACAATTTGACTACCTTACATCGATTTCCTCGCGGATCTTTCATCTAAGACTCGACACAACTACGATTCCCACAATAATCATGGTACTTGTAAACTACGCTTCGAGTGATGATGAGGAAGCTGGCCCCTCGTCAAGCGGAATCTCCAATCTCGCCATAACCTCGTCGACAAAAGTTATTGCCGCCCCCGATGTCTCCCTGGAAGTTGAGTATTCCAATCTACTTCCCAATTCAAACAACACTAGCTAATACCCCCATAGGACCCTATGCAGCTCCGCCAGTCCCTAATAAAGTCGACAGACAAAAAGATTACAACAAACATGACCTATGACCAGCTTTCCGCACCAGTGGTCGGCCCCTCAAACCCTTTTCTATCCGCCGAGAACGCATCGCGAAAACGCAAAAACGTACTCACAGGGTACGCCGAAGAGTCGGCAATCTCTGACTCTACTTTCCGTACACAGCAGCGGACATTTATATCCTTGGGGTACGCGAAGGATCCCTCCCTCGTAGCCAACGGAAACTCTTTTGTTGGGAATCAGGACAGTGTTGTTTTACACGGGGGCAAAGACGTAGTCCAACTACGACCCTCGCGGCAAGAAACCGACGCGATCAAACGGAAGAGGACGAAAAAAGGGGATCCGTCGATTCTCGAGGGGGAAAACGCCTACGTGGGTCCCTGGGCGAAGTACAATGAAGCTAATACGCTGTCGGAGTCTGAGGATGAGGATGAGGAAGAAGAGGGTGAAGAGGAGTATTCTGCGCCTACGTCAAACCCTATTGTCGATAAGGCCGGCAAGGAGTATCTGGATGTGAACACTGGAGGCATTGGGAAGGAGACCACGGAGTTCCATGGATCGCAGTTGCGGGATTATCAGGGAAGGACGTACATGCACGTTCCTCAGGACCTAGATATCGATTTGAAAAAGGAGCCTGGAAGCTGGACAAATTATATCCCGAAAAAGTTGGTGCATACTTGGAAGGGACACACAAAGCCTATCACTGCATTGCGATTTTTCCCGGGAAGCGGCCATCTGTTGTTGTCTAGCAGTAGTGATGCCAAAGCCAAAGTATATTTTATCCCCATTCCCCCTCACACTAAAACCGATGGCTAACACCATTGTAGATTTGGGATGTCTACCATGATCGTGAGCTTCTCCGCACATACAACGGCCACTCAAAGGCTGTCACAGATATCACCTTCAACAACTCTGGTAGTCAATTCTTAACAGCTTCGTACGACCGCTACATGAAACTCTGGGATACGGAAACTGGAAAATGTCTTCATCGTTTCACAACTGGCAAGATACCGCATGTCATCCGGTTTAATCCTGACCCCGCTCTCCACCACGAATTCGTTGCAGGCATGAGTGACAAAAAAATCATCCAATTCGACACCCGCACAGAGCAAGTAGTCCAGGAATACGACCACCATCTCGGCCCCGTAAACACTATCACCTTCGTGGATGAAAACCGCCGTTTCATCACAACCTCGGATGACAAGTCGCTGCGGGCCTGGGAATACGGCATCCCAGTCCCTATCAAATTCATCGCGGAGCCTTACATGTACTCCATGGTCCGTGCCTCGCTTCATCCCTCGGGCAAGTATGTCGCGTACCAGTCCGGCGACAATCAAGTCGTAGTTTACGCCGCGACGGATAAATTCCGCCAGAACCGTAAGAAGGCCTTCCGCGGACACAACAATGCCGGGTACGCCATTGATGTAGACATTTCCCCTGATGGTCAATTCCTCATGAGTGGGGATTCTGGCGGGTTCTTGTGCTTTTGGGATTGGAAGACTTGTAAAATGTATCACAAGTTTCAGGCTAGCGATGGGCCGGTTGTCGCGGCCCAGTGGCATCCGCAGGAGAGCAGCAAGGTTGCTAGTGCCGGACTGGATAATGTTATTAAGTTCTGGGATTAGGAAGGGGAAAGAATTGGATGTCAAGTCCGTTAGGTTGCGGGAGGGAACGGAAGAGGGGGGAGGGGAGGCTAAATTGTATTTTAAATATCAATTTTTTCTGGAGTGTTTAGGATTAGATGAGTGATATGTTTTTTTCGTTCTGACGTCTACCCCGGAGGCTCACTCGGGCGGTTACCCGATATATGATACCCCACTATATATGTCGGGATCTACCTTACCGGAGTTATATCATATCATACTAGTTACTAAACGAAATTATGTCGAACACAAAGCACTCATCGCGCGCCTACTTTCCGCCTAGCCTTGGCCTCATACCACACATATCCTCACAATATCCCACAAAAACCCTTCTCACTCGAACTGTTGAATAAATTCTCTCTCCCCCCCCAAAAAAAAAACCCCTGCAGGACTCCCTACCATTATACACTACAACGAATTCTTCACGAAACCTTGCACACCAGGTACAAGTACGGTAACAACGGCACACACCCACACTCGGGTTGGGTTAGAATAGTCGTGTCTTCACGCAAGAGTCTGGAGGGTCCGCAGCGCGAGTAGTGCCAGCATGACAGCATAATGAGCACAAACACGCAACTTTTTATGCGATCCCGAGATTGGGCGCGTCTTGAATTTGTACGGCCGGGGAGTATAGACTAGGCTGGACTAGACTAGACTGACTGTTATTATCCGGCGCTGTCATGGCTAATCACTCGCCTGCTCCGGGAGGCACGGCTACCCATATGTAGACTATTCCTCTCTCCTCTTTTGGGAGTAGACTGGCGGTCTCGGGTAGGTACTGTGAATGTTTGATGTTTACGGTCAGTGAACGAAATTGTTGATCGAATGCGGTGGTGAGCTCCGGAGCACCGTACGCAGGAGGGTAACGGGACGGTTCGCCAGAAGGACGGGAGCATGTTAAAATGTTATGACAGTACAGTACAGGTTCACGGACAAGTATCTCTGTGGCATCAAAATCACATCAATACGAGTAAACGTAAGCCATTAGTAGACCATAGTAATTATCTCCTCTCACTATATATCCTTTAGACATCCTTTTATGTACGATTGTAGGGCAGTAGTCTATATACTTATCACCCCGTCGAAAACGCCCAGAAAAAAGAAATGATGACGATGATGATAGCAATGATGATGTGGTATCTGTAGAAATGAAAAGGAAAATATAAGGTTGTTACAGGGGAAAAAGAGAAAAAGGACCTTTATATAAACAAGGAAAAACGTCCCATGGTGGGGTAGGTACGCCCGTAGTAGCGCGGTCCGTCAACTAAAAAGGAATTATGGTATAAAATAGAGTAGAAATAGAAAGCATGAAATGTCCCCTTCTATCCCAGTTCGTACCTCGTTAGGTTGTCTAGTGCAAGTTTCAATCAGCTTCCCGCATACAATGTCTATTAACAGCTCAACTTACAATACTCGCGAACCACATGACGGCTCCAATCACTAGGACCCGTACTCTAAAGTCCGCCCATAATCCTCCAGAACTGTCCCCCTGAGAACCCTCTGCACCCGAACTCAGTCTCGCACCACCGCCGTCTGTTCGCGTGGCCTTGAGTTGGGAAATTTGTACGTCGATGTAATCTTGGCTGCGGTCCAGTGTCTCGCTTCCCTTGACTTCCCCATCGTCACTCGTTATCGGAAGACTCGGTTTACGCAGCATGGGCCGGATGCCCATAATCCACGGAGTCAAAACCTCCGCCGCCCTTCCCACGCGATGGCTGAGGTATAGGAATAACAGAGTCGCCAGAGCGAAATTAGTTATCTTTCGGGATGAGCCAAAGGCTCCAAGTTCCAGGAGCCCTTTTGAGTCTGCGGCCATCCAGATATGGTTTTGTAGAGCGAATGCTTCTAGCGAACACTTTCCGAGGCAGGAGAAAGTATATGAATGTGCATTGCGGAGTTGCGGTGTGGCGTTGCGGAGAGCTAAGTATGATAGTACCGGGATGAATGAGATATAAGGATGATAAGCACTATATTCGCCATCCTCCCCTCTCGAGGCCAAAAACAAGTAAAACAGCAGAATAGCGAGGGCTGAAATAGCAACCGCATATCGGCGAGCGAGGAGAAACCATCTAGTAGAAGTGTACGAGTTTTCGTTCGCTCTCGAGAACAAAACCGAGCCCACCATTCCAGTGTAAACCATCCACAAATCAGAAACAATGTAATCCCTCCATACCAAGACATCCCATTGCGACCCTGCAGCAGCTCCAAAAACGAGGAACACGATCTCCAATATACCCGGCAATAGCCTAGTAGCTATAGCAGAAACAAAGATCTTGCCAAGCAAGAACTTGACATTCGAGTTATGCTTTTCGCCAATCCATAACGTCAAGTAAATGATCAAGAACCAATAAGTCGCCAATGGTGCAAGGTAATAGAAAACATAGTTGGTCCCCATCATATACGGGAGAAGGGCACTCAAGAAATTTAACCTAATCAAGACAGCTACACACCGTTTGAGCGTGTAGTCCTGGCTCCTGAGAAGATATAGGGAGTAGCCATATCCGTTCAGAAACAAATATGCAGCGACTGATAGCCGATAAACTGCATTAATCTTAGCACTCTCTATTCCGCCAGTATAGTCGCATATAAGCATGGTGGCCAGGAGCAACCCTTTCCACTCATACCACTGCTCCCTACTCAAAAGCGGCTGATCCGAGGTAGCGGCAGGTGCTGTCCTCCTAATTGCTATCAGCCCCAAGAAAAGAGTCCCAACAAAGAGCCAGAGCATGTCTGAACTGTGAAATTGCTTCTGAGATTTGCCAAAAACCTGAGTGCGGTCTGCGTAAAAGCAATAAATCACAACGAGTCCGAATATCAACAAGGAATGGATTATCTCATTTGAGGGAAGCCAGTTGAATTGGCTTATCAAGGAGGCAGGTGTGGCCTTAATATCTAGGATATTGTCAGTGACCCAATACCCTCCCTAGGGACTTGATTTCACACCTCCGTGTCTCATATATATAATTGTGGGAAGGACAGCCAGAACAAACACGAGCGCCAGCCATTGGATATAATTTGGGGGATGATACTTATTGCAGCAAGTCCCATCATAAGGGAAGCGGGTGATTTCCCCATTACATCTCAAGTTCAGTAGAGCTTGGGCCTGCTTGTCGGCAGCCTCTTCCTTAATATGGATACCCGAGCTCTGGTAAGTTTGTGGAAGATCTCTCATCATTTCGTCAAATGCCCAAAAAACATCTACTCCTTGGAAGGCAGAGAGTTGTTTTAGGTATGCATTCATGGCGCCAATTTTATCGGGTGTGATAGTTTCCCTCCGATCATCAGTGAGCCATTCGTACTGTGGGACAAGCACCGGGGCAAGCAGCAAAATATCGGACCCTGCCAAGTCCGTACTAGTCCGACCCTCCCGCATATGCTGCACAACATCATCGATATTATCCTTCCACTTCTTAAGCCCGTTGAGATTCTCGTGCCTCGCGTACCACAACCCTGAACCCATCAGAACCAATGCCGCAGAGCCAGAACCCACGCCCGCGGTTCCGCCACCAAATTCGGCGAGCTCGGTAGCTAAAGCACTGGAATTGAGATAGGGATCCCAAATGAATTTCAACGTGACGTCGCCTTTGGTAACAGATATATCGATATGTTCCCCAACTGCTTGTGGGCGGGCTTCCGGGTCGAGCGAGCGAGCGGTAGCCCAAAATATCTCCCGGACGGTCATATCCCCAATGAACAAAGCCCGACGGTTCGCAAGGCAGGATTGGATATCTTTCGGATCGTACTTTCGAACAGTACACCCCGGGACCTGCCAGTTGCTGGGGATCGTGCCATTGAAAGTCGAATCAAGCCACTCTCCGTCATTGAGGAGGGCTCCGCATTTGAATGGATCCTTTGCATCTATAGAATCAAAACTCGAGCTACACGTCAGAGCCCGAACCAAGGCAAACCAAGTTCAAGTGATATCGCCCGATATCACGTAACAAAAGTTCTTGGGATTGCGATCTTACCATACCAGCAATAGCGAATGATCACCCCCAGTATCGTTATAGCAACAAATACAGCTGAAATGCGATCGAGCACAGCTAAGGCTGAAGACGGACGGGAGATATTGAGATGAGCCATGGTGGGCGAAGAGGTCTACATGCAGTTGTGGGACCGCGGGTAATGAATGTTCCTGCGTGAAGAACAGGCCGGAAGAGGACGAGGAGGCCAAATGATCCCGACAAGGACGCTGCCCAACAAAAAAGAAAGCCAGATTGCCAGAGGTGAAGCGAGTGTTGCTGTTGAAGGAGGGCGATGGGGTGAAAGGGGCC
The DNA here is from genome assembly GCF_000151645.1 of Tuber melanosporum. Taxonomy (NCBI): domain Eukaryota; kingdom Fungi; phylum Ascomycota; class Pezizomycetes; order Pezizales; family Tuberaceae; genus Tuber; species Tuber melanosporum. Next base: position 425,431 of record NW_003298930.1, read on the forward strand.
GAGCAGTAGTAATAGCAGTCAATCGAGGAGAAAGTGGGAAGTGGGAGAGGGAAACCCGGGGGTGTGATATGTGCCAGTAACAGAGGGTCAGAAAGTAGCACACGACAGCAGCCCAAGCTTGGCCAGCGGTTATGATGGAAAGGGAAGAACTGTGCGCCCATCCATCCCTTCCCGGCTTAGCTGTTGTACAAGTACCTGTCAGTAGAGATCAGTGATACGGCAACTTATTTGGAACGAGAGGATTAGAGGTTAGATTGACTTATTTCAGGTAAAGTAGACCCCCAAGGTGTTTGGAAGAGAGAAGGATAGAGAAGGAGAAGGAGAAAGGCCAAGTTCGGAGGAAAACGATCACGGTGTCCAAAACAGACGAGATCCTTGTCAGAAAGAGCAAGCTGCAGGTTAGGTGCCAGTAGACCGTGTCCTGCACCACCAAGATCCGATTGTTCTCTCTTGCACCAGCATTTCATCACCTATCATAGTCCCTCTTCTACTCCCTTTTTTTTTCCTGTCATGGAAAAGAACGTCCTGGCTTACAATACCTTCCGCTGCATAATCTACGGAGAGTGAGAGCGGTGCAGTGGTGAATTCATTGGGTGACCCATGATAGTACAATTCTCGAGTACTTGTATCATATTGTACTGTGCCACGAACGCCTCCAAAGCCACCCCCGAATCCCCAAACCACAACATGGCACTCTATCATGAGAGCTTGAATACCGTAGAAGATGAATATCGTATGCTGGGATCTTGGAATCCTCTTTTCGCCTAACCCACCGCCTCACTTGGAGGAGCAACTATGGTACCGGTACAGTACCACGCTTTGCTCTGTGTCCTACCAATATCCACACCCCCCGGTTGGGTCCTCCGCCTTTTCTCTGGCTCGCGCCTCCTCTCTGCCTGGGCCCAGCCTTTTCCCTCCCCTATCCCTCCTCTCACCGCCAACTCCACAAGTCCCATTCTCACAAAGCCTTCCGTGATTCCTGTCACTCCTTGTTGCATGGTACTGTACACGCGTACACTGCCGTGCAAACACCCTAATCCTCTGATGATATTGTCCAAAACTCAGCGAACCATCTTCAGGGATGTTACCGGTATTGGAACCTCCTATTGTGCTAGCATTCCTCTCGGCCTTTCGTCCTCAGTGGGTCGGAAGTCCGCATCTACCGGTACCCTATACTCTCGCCTAACTTGCCTTATAATATAGGTATCATACATGATACAGATGAAGCAGTACGGAACTCCACAACCTCTACCCCTACGGTATGATACTCAAATCCCCAAGCCCTCAGCAAACCCCACTTCCATTGGCCAGAATGCAGCACGGGAGATGGCAGAATTCACGACGGTGCTCTTGACATCCGGGAAATCCCGCCCGATCGATCATGGGTAGCAACAGTTGCTCTTCCCCCGGAACAAAGAATTTTACACTGAGTGGTTCCACTTGGTGTGTGTACCCGTAACGTGCACCAGCTCCCCCGATACACCCAGTTATCGCAAGCTTGAGCTCTGGTTGCCGAACTAACAAATCCTTTATGGTACAGTACGGTACAAGAATGAGCCGCTTGCTTTTATGCAGGGTTCGATGGGTTCGCATAAACGCAACCTTACAGCATACAAGTACTGTACAGTACTACCGGTAACTCCGCTACCGACTGCTACCCTACGATACTCGAGTATATAACCTCACCCAACCAACACTATAAGTAGGCGCTAATTACATACAGGAAGGACGGCACGTGGTGAAGGTTTTATTCAAGACCCTAAGAGCCTCACCCTGGCCCCGGAGTCGGCACCCCGGTTTGGCTCGCTGCCGATCAACAGTCTTTTGGGCTTGGTCTTGCGGTTCATCTCTTTTTTTTCTTCTTTCCCCTTTGACAGGGAATACGACGCGCTCTAATGATTCAGTCGTCATCAGTCACCCTAGTACCGGTAACTTGACTTCATATTCAAGTGCTCGTACGGCAGAATTCTGACAGCCTCTCGTCCCTCAGCTGCACTGCCCCCGGATTCCCGGGTTAGGAACCATTAGTTAGGTTCGTGTCTATATCACTCGAGTATGCCATCTCACCACTTGATACTCCCGATTTTTCATCCCAGGCGATAGGTTTGTGTTGTGCTGTAGGAAATACCACGCAGCCTAGGCATCCAAGCTCGCAAAACAGGAGAGCTATGCAACTTTCAGCCCCCGGCCGTCCCCCCTCTCCCTCGGGCGCAATTCTAAATGGCCATTGAGTCTCGGGGAGTAGTTGATGTGTATGGATATTGTAGAATATAGTAACAACCTTCTCTTTAAGATTTATTTCTTATAATATGCAAGGCTGACAGAAAAATGTATTCGACAGAACATACCAGTGACCTTATTTATCTGATTACTAGATTGTGATTAATCGTGCTCGCCTAAATGCCAAATGTGGGGAGAGCGCTCTCTCAAAACACAACCAAGATCCCAAGGCCGATTGACAGACAGCCTGGTCCGGCACCGTTCTGCTGTTATCATATGCTACTCGACCAATGGTGTATGACTGGAACTGTACTACTACTCAGGGCTGGGGCCAAAGGCTCAGCTTTGCGCAAACTTCTCGAGTATGGGTAGACTCGATCATAGCTAATTACTTGACAAACTATCTATCAAACAAGCGTCGGATACATCCCTGCGCAGCCGGACCCTCCTAGGATATCTCACCATGGTTAGCACGGGGTCCGTCTAGCAGGGCGTTCTTTCGAGATTCAAATGTTGGGAGGCATGTTTGGCATTCACTTGGCCCAGATATGTGCCGAAATGCGAGTGGATCGATATTTCACCATTACATCTCTGTTATTGGCGGGATAGCTCCGTTCAAGTACGGGGTTTCTGTGATCGTGGGGACTGGCCAAAGAAATACTGTGCCGAGTCATATTTCGTGCTTACAACGCTGTACGTAGTTGGCTCCACTGGTCCGATCTTTAGATTTACCAACAGGTTGGTTAGGACGAACTTAAGCCGGAAGGGGATTTTCCTATAGCTGACATTGGTAATAACATAACTAAGGCGAACTACTAATGTGTCACAACTTCAGTATGATGCAAGAAAGGTGAAAAGGGTCGAGTTTTGTTCATACCAACATTCCTTTGGCCAAATTGACAGGGGCAGGTTGCTTCTTGCCGAGCGAGTGATAATTTATGTATGTGCTCACGGAGTTGTTCGGACTCTTAAAACCTTGATAAACAAGGGTCTAAAACAAATAGATAAGGCCCTATTTGGCAATTCGAGAGAAATGGCACATTTTTCCACCATAAAAATTAAAATTAAAATTAAAAATTAATGGAGGAATGTTTGGCATGTGCTGTACTGTACTGTACAGCACATTGAAATGCCATTCTCCGGGTCTGGGCCCTCTCGGCCATGTTCTCATACCATATCAGCTGTGAATATGATATTTTTCTCAAAAACTTAGGATCTTATCCTGGAGATATGCCATTTTTTTTTAAGGTTTGTGTGCCAAACAAGGCCTAAATTAACTTTATGTTTGGCTACGGTATGATACTTGTAGCTTGTCCAACGCCTATCCCCTTTTTACTCTCACTTTATTGTGGAAATTCCTTTTCTTGGCATTGATGGCCAGCCACCAGTACTGCCCATGCAACATCCAGGTTCTGGTGGGGCTGCAACGATTCATGCATGAAGGGTTAGAACTAGGCCGAACGGTAATTTCCTTTCCCTCATAGACAAAAGGGCTCTATAATTACAGAGTTCCGTTCGCACTATGCCATAACCTGTCGAGACATTCAGTCCAGTTTAGAATTTGGAACCCTAACTGCATTTGGTTAAGTGCGGCGAGAGTTCTCAACCTCACAATAACAACACCAATCAAAGAACTATTTACTCTCGTGTCCGGCAGTCAAAGCTACAATGCTACCAAAAAGAAAAGCCTTTGCAGAAGTGTCAGGAAATGCTAGTCAATCCACATATATTCCCAAACCTAATACTAGTAGTCCACCCAAATGGCAGCGATGCCAGTCAAAGTCTTATTTTGAAGAAGCAGTCTCCGTACCTGTGATGCCCAGGGAGGGGAGCTTGCCTGGGGGGCTTGGTAGTACTCTCAGTAGTGGGTCTAAAGGGCAGGCATCAGATGGGAAAAAGATAGGTGTAAGAAAAAGGGTTGGGGCAGGAACTCTGCCGGGTGTGCCTCAGTTTGAACCCTCTCACTCACCCTATCCGGAACATTCAGCGAAGGTAGGGGAGTTCTGTTTTCTAACATGAAAAGGTTATACTGTGAATTCTAAAATGTGGGAGCTTGTATAGGTCAATCTGCGCGAAGGATGTGAAAATGATCCGTTCTCCTTGTTTTCGATATTTTTCACAACTGAGACATTTGAAGAACTCGCAGTCAATACCAATCTATATACCTCTTTAAAACGAGAAATGGTAGCGAATGGGAGAGGTATGTGGCAAGAGACTCGGAGGTCTATTTCCAAGCGGCCAGGAATAGGAATAAAACAACGGAGCTGGAGGGAGACAACTGTGGCAGAATTGAAAGTATGGTTTGGTCTAATCATCACGATGGGACTTCACCGGGAACCAGCTCTCCCTTTGCACTGGAATAAACGGGCATGAGCAAGCTGGCACCAGATATCCAAAAGGCCAACCCGGGTTCGAGTCCAACAATTATTGGCAAATCGGTGAAATCAATCGCGGTTTCCCCTCTCAAGTTACCGAATTCCTAAAAGTTGTATGTCACTTACTCGATTTTAACAAATCAAATAATATTTTCATGTCGCAGATCCAAGAATAGAGCTTACGGCCAAGCTCTGGTACCACAAGTTAGAGCCTTTGGCTAGTCAACTGCAAGAGCGCTTTCGGCAGTTTTATGTCCCAAGTACCAAGATAACGATAGATGAGATGATGATTCGATTTTGCGGTCAGAGTGCACATACTGTTAAAATAAAAAACAAGCCAATCAAGCAAGGCTACAAGGTCTTTGCATTGTGCTCTCGTGGCTATACCTATGCCTTTTTATGGTACTCGATAGTGCATGGCACTGCAAATCTTGTTAAATTGGATCATTTAACACCTACCGCTTCTGCTGTCTACCAATTGGCCAAGCTGCTGCCAGCAGAGTACTGTTGGAATCTGGTTCTTGACAACTACATTACCAGTGTCCCACTGTTCGAAGAGTTGCGCAAACTAGGTATAGGAGCTGCTGGAACGACACGGGTAGATGCTCGTAGCTTCCCACCTTGCCTGAAAATTGAAAAGGCTGAGGCAAAAAAGAGCTTACCATGGGGTCACCTTAGTGGCGCTGTTGTAGCAAATACTTGCTGCTTGGTTTGCCAGGATAACAATTCTGTTCTTTTCATGACTAGCTATCATGAAATATCCGCTACTGTAAACCATCTCCGACGTCGTCCCAAGAAAACCAGCACAAATGGTACCACTATTCGCCAAATATTTGGTGACAATTGTCACAAACGTGGCTTAGCATGCAAAAGGTTTTCACGTGACACATGTTTATGAGTCACAGGTGTGTTATTGTTTTGCGCATATAACTCATTCAGGTTATATGATTTGTTATGTGTGGGATTTGTGATGCTTTTACACATGGCTCAAGTATGAGTCATGGGATGTGCACCTGGCGAGTATGCCTTGCCAGTGTGCCTTGTGGGTAAGCCTTGCATATATGATTTATGTTTCGCACATGACCTCATTATGAGGTCATGGGTTTCGCGCATATGACTCAGTCGAGTCATATGACTTGTTTATTGCGTTATGATTGGTTTATGAGTTTTTGTACATGACCTTGCTATGAGGTCATGGGTTTTAAGCATGTGATCACTTTGGTCACATGACTAGTTTGTTATGATTTGGTTTCGCAGATGTGACTACTTTAGGTCACATGACTACAGGTAGGAAGCATACTATATAAGGAGGCCGATGCGGCTGAGGAAGATAGGATCTTCATGCTTTGTTCTAAGTACTTTTCCTCGTCCTTGCCGTCGCTTCGCCCCGAGCGTTTCTTTCGCCATCATGATGGGCCTTGATGCCTTTGATTCTGGGGGAGATATCTGAGTTCGCTCAGTAGTTCCTGGGGTCTTTGGTGTTGAGGTCTGTTAGGTGTTGCGTGGCGGATAACTTGTTTGCGTCTTGTTTCGTTGGACTGGTTATCTCACGATACTAGCACTTCGAGCACTCATCACGGTCGCATACGAGCCCCTTTCGGTAAAATGTCTACAGCTTCCTGTCTATTGTCTACTTGCAGGTTTCGCGTTCGATTGGGGGGATTGAACATTGTGTTTGGGGGGATCACCCGTGTTGTTCTTTGGCCCAGCTCATGTCTTTTGTTGGGTTTTAACGGAGTCCTTAGTTCTCGCGATACAAAACGCCCTTGGGTTAGACTGATGACCTTCCCAAGTATCAACACGTCGTACCGGCCGCATCAACCCACTGGAGAGGGGGCCTCGCCTGCCCCCTCCCTCCTCGTTACTATATGTTTCTACAGTCGGGATCCTACGATGTTGTTTATCGCCGTTCCCTTGGAGTTTCTGTCCTTGCGGCATTTACGGCGATTCAGTCAGGTGTCTCCTCCTCGCTCCCATGGGGATGGCGTTGACCCTGAAAAATCTTACCCCTTGGTGTGGTGATTGTTGCTACCTGGGGTGGTGTGGGATGATTGGCTGCCAGACACTCGCATTGTCTGTGCATCTGGGTGGTTCGGTTGTGGTCTGTAGTTGGCGGCTTCACCCATTGCAAGTGGGGCCTACCTCCTGTTTGTCTGCTTCTGTTCGTTCACCCTCCCTCTTCTTGTTGCGTCAGTTGGGGATGCCCTTTGCCTGTTGTTCGGTCCGTGCCTCTTGCCGGACCTGTGGGGCTGGCTTTGGCTGGCTCTGCTTACTCTTTCCCAGCTCGGTTGGATTTTGGTTCGGCTGGGTTGGATGGTGTGGCTGGTGCCTGTGCCTTCGGGTGTTGGTGCTGCCTCCTTTGTGGCTCCCGGCTGTGGCTGGTGGGCTCCCCTCGGCTATACGGTGCTGGCAGTTGGGGCTCTGTTCGTGTGGCCAAGATCAATGGCTGCCTGGCGGGGCTGGGTATAAGCTGTCCTGTGGCCATTGGATGGTTGTTCTGTCTGAGGGGCTGGGGGGGCTGGATGGGCTCTGTGGCGTCTGGTGTGTGGGGCTTGGGAGGGGCTGATTGGGGGGGGAGAGGTACCTGCGAGCACCGGTCGGACATGCATCTGGTTGGGCGATGTCTAATTAAGTGTTTCTGGACCGGCTTGGGCTGCTGGGCGAAGCTGCTGAGTGCTGTAAAGCTTCCCAGCGGACCGCTGGGCTGATGGCCACCTGTGCGGATAGTGGGTAGCAACTGCCTGGTTGGACTAGTTTGGGTTCTGCGTGCTGGGTGTTGTGGAAGTTTGTTTGGTTTCTTTGGTTTGGCAATGGGCATGGCTGGCAGGGGCAAGGTACCACGGGTGGGAGATAGGCCCCACTGACTATTTCGGTCTGTCACCACCTCTATGTATTTCATTTGCTTATGAGTTTGTTTTGGGGGACAGGCAGCGGGTACAGGTCCTCCTCACCATTACGCTCCTCGGAGGCACTTGGCAAAGTGGGTTTATGGGGTCGATGGCCTGGCATGCGGATGCGAGAGGTGGACATGTTGGTCACCTCCTCTCTGCCATTGTGTCGCCTGTAGTTTATATTTGGTTTGGTTTGTTGTTGGTTTTCTACTGTGGTAGAGGTGTTGCGGGACGGTATTTAGACCGAGTGGTAGTGGTTTTGATTTTGTTGGACGAGGAACTTGGTTGGGTCAGTCTCTTGCTCGGCTTCGGCTACGCTTGGTGCTGGTTGGCTTCATACCAGAGGGGCTATGGACTTGGACCGGGGAGGGCGCTGGGTTGTTTGATGGTCTTGTAATTAGTTTCTGTGCGGGCATGACTCGGGGATGGCAGGTGCGGGACCGTAGACTTAGTTAGCCTAGGATTAGTGGTATACCGGTTAGCGGTATTCCTGTGCCGGCGGGGGCTCATCATATGCTAGTATTGGCGGTCCGAGTTTAAACAAAATTAGATTGACTTCTAAGTACTTTTCCTACTTCTTGCACTCTGTGTCGGAAGTGAGCATAACCAATACTTTACCTTATTTTGCTCGCGATAAATACTTCATCTACTGTTACTTGTTTGTGTTTTTCGTTTTGGGTGGTCGGTTAGAATTAGTTGTTCTCGCTTAGAAGATACTTCAGTGTGAGATATCTGTGGCCTGGTCCCAGAAATCACTGAGTATAGTTTGGGCGAGGATGGTGTCTTCGACAGCCTCCTCATCCACAGATTCTCCCCCCCCTTCGAGGATGTCGTCCCCTGTTCGGTTCGACCCCAACTCTTCCTCCTCGCTTGTGACAGCCCGTGCGACCTTGTCTCTTACACCTGCTAGCGAGGCTGGCCGTGGCCTCATCCCCACAACTACATGGTCACTGACGTGACTGTTGCCACGATGAAAGAAGTGGAGGTTTTGGTGAGAGGTTTCCTGATCGAGAGTGGCTGTTCAGCCACGTGTGGCTTGGACAAAGACACTACCACAGGGCTCTTCGTTCAGTTCAATTCAGACCGTGGTTCAGAATACTCTCCAGCCCCCGCACCTTCCCCTCCCAAATATTCTCAGGCTATAGTTCCTGAATCCTCCGTCCCCCCCACCAAGGACAACTCGACTGCCACCATGGTTAAGGCCAGCTCTTGGTCCATTACTCCTCCCCTCGCTAGGGCTGTCCAAAGCAAGATGTCCAGCTTCTTCCGCCAGGTCCACAATGCCGGGACCGGCTCCTCGACTTCCTCCTTTCTGGCAGGAATGTCTTCAGGTGAAAGGGCTCTTTACGAAGCCCCTAAGTTCAAACTAGACGACCCTGATAGCGAGGACTATAACCCTCCTGCCTCTGGAATACGCTGCCGGACATGGTCGGCATCTCCTGCTAAGCGATCTGCTGCTCCTCTCCTTGGTCCCCAATTTTTGAGGGCTATCAACGTTGATGAGGGACGGAAAAAACAGATTGTCCCCGCTCTTCCTGGCCTACCCCTAGGCATTCACCCGGGGCGCCTAGCCATCCCTCCGCCTGTGGTGCTCCCATCGACAATCGAGGCTACACCCCTTTCTCCATCCCCGCTAATGACTGAGGATGTCCTATCCACCTCTGAGGTGCTGGCCAGGGACACCCCTATGGAGCTGGATGATGGGTGCAACTCGGAAGCGACTGGTTTGGGCGACAGCATACATGCCCCTTCACCAGCTATGGGGTCATCACCTCCGCCTATTACTGGACGATGGGTGTCACCTCCTGGAGGCCAACTGGAGGATTCCTTAGAATCCCCAAGTGGCCATTCAACTCCACTGGAAGTTCAGCTCCCAGAGACCCAACCTGAGGACGCCGACACTGTAGTGGCCCAGACGGACTCGATCATGGCAGGTGTTTGTAAGATGCTGGATGCTGGTAGGACTCCCTCTCCTGGATCCCGCTCAGGTAGTATAATCGGGTCCATGTTGGAAGACTTAGAGGACATCCGGTCTAGCAATACTCAGCCTCTCCTCTCTTCTGAGTCCGGGTCGATTGAAGACGACACGAGACAAGACGTACGAACTTGGATGAATAGTGGCTCCACCTTTGAAGATGAAGGACCAAGGAACGGGATAAACTACTGGAGTCGAATTCATGTTTTAGAATGGGCAATTAAGGCACTGACCGACATTGTTGGCAGGCAAGGAGAGGAAATTGAAGCCCTTCAGGTAAAGTTGTCCCTCTACTACCACACCCCCTCTGCTGTACCTCACAGCACCTCTGCTGTCTCTTCGGAGCCAACCCTGCCATTCCCTACCCCTAAGAGAAAGAAGGCCTCTACGGAGGCTCCTACTGCTAAAACCTCTTTTACAGAGGTAGTAAAACAAATGGCATACATGCCCAAGCCCCCTGCGGGCCCCCAGGAATGGGTACGTCCTGTCCGACCTGTATCAGTGGCCTCATCACACCAGTCCAGTAGCAGCGGCAGCTCCTCCAGTGAAGGGGGAGTAGTCTTGCGGGTAGCCTGTGGAGGTGAAGGCAAGTCTGTTCACTGGGAAGAGGAGGAGGGGGAGGAGGAAGATAAAAAGAATGAACGAAGGAAACGTGGCAAACGCCTGAGTGGTGCTGCTAGAAGGAGAAGAAAGGCTGCCAGAGGATCTGGTGATGAAAGGGAGGTGGCGACCCTGGCCAAGACTCAGGGGAAGGCTGATAAACAGGAATCGGCTCCGAAGGTTGTGACACCTGTTACTATGGCGGCTCAGTCCGGGCCAGCAGCCCTGGCCAGTGTCAATGTAGGCGTGGCTCAGACACAACAGGAATACCGACGGGTATCAATAGGACCCCCAGACCCACTAAACTCGGTACCACCACCACTGCGCTCGTCGCCAACTCCGAATGCTAGAGGGAGGCACATCACCATGCAATTCACCACCCGAAAGAAGGTTGCCCTGCTAGAGGGCGTCGATATTGAGGCAATCTGAAATCGGATTAATATGACCTTTTCCAATCAGGGAAAGATTCGGGGAAATGCTCCTTATATTCGTGCAGGGCATGTCCAGCCGGAAATTGGATGCATCTTCCTGACTTTGGCAGTGCATTCCGTGATAGAGCTGGGCAACAGGTTGGACAAGGCCAGGCTCGATCTGCTTAGGGAATTATCACTCCCAGAATTCGAATTTCAGAGGAACCTGGAAAAGGTGAAGATTTTTGTCTCTGGTGTTCCACTTGCTGACACAGGACGGGGATTGATTTGGAGGGTGGAAGGATAGACTGGGAGCACCGCCTTTGATGGCCTTCGCACTGACTTGGAGCAATCCAATACTGGTATAGTCACTGTGTCCCGGCCCAATATTATGGGGTCCATACATGCCATGAGGCAGGCTAATAATACAAGTTGCAGTATCCGCTTCGTGGTGGAGAATAATGAGGCCATTAAGGAAAGACTGGCAGAGGGAAAGATTTGGTTGTGAGGAGGAGCCCGCAATGTCAGAATTTTTGAAGAGCATCGCCCCCTTAAGGTATGTGGTAGGTGCCTGAAAACTGGCCACTTCGAAGCGACATGTGGTCGCCCCCCTTGGTGCCGATTCTGCTTCAGAGAACACTTCTCTCGAGAGTACATGTGCAGCAAGCTGGCTTGTCCCGGAGGGGTGGGTCAGGCCTGTCGACATATCAGGAGACTGTGCTGGTTGTGCAACAGGATGGACCACTTCACAGGATACGAGCGATGCCCAGGTATCAAATCGTCGTCCCTGACTCCACCTTCCTCGCCTGCTGGACAAGGAACGGCCACACCGACAAGACCCGCCAAGGAACCTGTCAGAAAACCAGAACAGCAGGGTAGGAGGGCAGAAGAGAAAAAAAGGAAAAGAAACCGCAGCCACGGGAGGTCCCCAACACTCAGGCTGGTCGAAATCAGCAGTGATGAGGAAGAAGAGACTCCCCGCCGTACGTCGGAAAAGGCCAAGGGTAAGGAACCGGAACGGCCTTCCCCCTCCCCAGCAAGTTGGATTCTAAAAACCAAGGCTGGAACCGCCACCAAGCCCCATGATGAGGAAACGGGTTGGGTTGCCCGGGATCCGGATACCGGCTCTGTCTATGCCTCTGGCCCTTGCAGTCCGAGTAGATCAGTTGAAGCTCCCTTTTAATGCTTATTACGACATTGGCATTAAACGTGGGGAAGAGTAGTTGGAATCGGGTGCTGGCTTTGGATTTGTTTTCCTTTGTTAATTTGTTTTTTATTATTGAACCTCCTGTTGATCGAGAGGGACAACATGTACCAGTAGATGTTGACGGGTGGGATTTGTTTTCCTTTGTTAAAGGGTCAGGTGTTGAGGTGTTTGTCCGGTCCCACATTTGTGGACTGTTTGAGGTGGTTGGACATGGGGAAGGCAGTGCTCAGATTGGATATTGGGAGAAAGAGACAAAGAAGGTACTCGCTGGAGTTTACTTTCGACCTGGCTATACTAAGGACCAGTTTATCCGATGGTTGGATGAGCTAGGGGAACCTGACATTGCGTTTGGAGATTTCAATGCCAGACACCAAGACTGGGACCCCAACGCGGACCATAATAATACAGGAGGACGGTGGCTAAAACAGTGGTTCACGGCCCCGGCTCTGGATATGAATATGGTACCGCCGACAGTGCCAACCTTTCGAGATATTTCCAGAATTGACCTCGGCCTGCATAGGGCGCCTTATGTCCGACATCGATACATGGACGCCACTGGTTGTGAGCACAGTGCTCAAGTCCTTAAGCTGAAGGTGGACCTCCCTGACGATGTTACGCGTCGGAGGCCGGCCTGGAAAAAAGCAGTCTGGGAAAAAGTCGGGAAACAGCTGGATGCCCTTAAAGAGGTGGGAGATGAGAAGTTATGGGAAGGGGTGAGGCGTGTGGTGGACACGCTGCCGCGGACCTCCATTGGCAGAGGTCGGTGTGAGTAGTGGACACCGGAGTTGGAAACAATGAGGTTAGATGTGGCTCGGCTGCGACGATATTCAAAGTGCAAGACGGAGCGGACGGAGGACTACAAACTGGTCAGGAGTGTTTACCGGGCTTGCCTGTTGAGGGCCAGGTTCAAACACATCAGGACCAAGATAGCTGAAAGTCAGGACCCCGATATTTTTCGGCTAGCACGAAAGTTGGAAGCCAAGCGAACACTTCCCTCCATGGCCCGACCAGATGGGTCCTATGCCACGACACATTCAGACATCAGCGACCTGGTCGCACAACAGCTATCCCCTGGCGATCCTGCGCCTTGGAAGGACTCCATGATTGATATGGACAGTGCTCAGGAAATGGAGATTGCCCTTGCTAGGTCCCCTATGAACACGGGTTCAGGCGAGGATGATATTGGGTATCCTTTCATATGGTTCTGCAAGTGAAGGGATACGACAACTCTGAGATGTCTGGTCGACAATGGGTTACGTCATGATATTCCGGATTGGCATCGGGCAGAGGTAGTACTCATACCGAAGATTGACAAACCTAGATATGATATCGTCAAGTCGTGGAGAATGATACACCTCCTCCCGATACCTGCAAAGGTTGCAGAACGCGTGGTCCTGCTGAGACTGGCCATGTGTCTTGACCAGGGGGAGACACAGTTTAGTTCTTGCTGGAAGAGGGGAGTTTACGATGCCATGGCGGTGGTCTTTGAATTCCTACGGCATAATGAGGGCTATAAACAGCTGATTTCGTCCATGGATGTTGAAGGAGGATTCGATAACATTGATGTTGACCTCCTGTCAGACTTCCTGGTTGCCCGGGGGTGTCCGTCGAACCTGTGTCAGTGGGTGTAAAGATGGACTTCCTGTTGGTCGATTTGCTTCCGGTTTAATGGATGCATCTCTAAGGCCTACTATGTCAGCAAAGGGGTGCCTCAGGGCTCGCCTCTCTCCCCTTTTCTCTTCGGGGCCTACATAGCAGATATATTCACGCCGCAAATGCGTTACTCCCCGGGGTCCGACAACTAGTGATCTCATATGTTGATGACGGGGTCATCATGGTGGCTTCAGATTCTTGCAACGCTGCCCGGTACCATGCGGGAGAAATTTTCACAGACTGCGATCGCATAGCAAGGGCTAGGAGGATGGGGTTTAGTGCCCTCAAGACCCTGTGGATTGGGTTTGGGGACAGGACGTGGGGAGGAATGGAGTTGTTGGGAGAAATGGTTTTGCCTTCTGAGGACTTACGGGTTCTTGGGTATAGGTTTAATGTATTTTTTAATTTTTCTTCTCATGTAAAATACTGGTAGGAAATGGGGTTGGGTGTTAGGAGAAGAATTTCGGCGTTGGGGAGAAGGTTTGGGAGTGTTGGTAGGCTAGGGGCGTGGGAGACTTACCACTTGTTGCAGGCAGCCTACCTTCCAACCGTTTATTACGGACTTGAATTGGTAACCGACCATGGGTCGTATGTGAAACAGATTCAGGTTCACATCAAAGACTGCCTCCACTCAGTCTTCCGGACCCCCATGAAGCTGGCAAACAATATACTGCTGGCTGAGTTCAGAACACCACCTATTGCCATCCAAGGAAGGTATCTGCAGCGGAGGTGCTACAGCCTATTTATCAACTACCGGTACTGTGATCAACACCCATAGTTCGGTGAGATACAGCACGGTTAGAAGCAAGAAGAGATGGTGGCACACCGGCAGAACTCTGACAAGGAACTCACCTGCCGCCCCACGATTACGATCGGGAAAGGCATGGTGGTAATGGCTGCTCGCTACTGTATGCTGTACACAGATCTGTGCAAGTCCTCGGATGTGGTCATATACACAGACGGGTCCAAGTCCTCTTAAGGGGCTGGTGTGGCATGGGTGGTATTTGAGAAAGGGGCCCTGACCTGTGTCGACAGGTGCTCGGTTCCCCCATCTTGGAGCATTGTTGAGTGCGAGCTGTTTGCGGTTGTCTGTGCACTCCGATATACCCGAGGGATGGCCAAGAGGCGCCCGGTCCATGTATTTCTGGACTGCGTTCCTGCCCTCACCCTGATAGACGGAATGTTTTTGGAAGGTGATTCAGCTGAAATGTGGGAGGTTATGGCACCATTGCTTAATGCGTTTAGCCATATCAACATTAGCTGAGTTCCGGGACACATGGGCATCAACGGCAACGAGATGGTAAACCAAAAGGCTAAAGCCTGTGTGGGTCGTCCATTGCACCCTCTGAGTTGGGAAGGGGTTAGCTTTGGAATCGGGCATGCGGCATTGGCCCGAGAGTTGCGAAAAGCAGAGTGGGGTTCATGGTACGACAGGGAAGGGCACGGGTATTATGCTCGTGAACCTACGGTACCTCGACATCTTCGAGGTCTCACCCTTATGGATTCCTATGTTTTACTGAGAATTCGCAGCGGAACAGGTTTGGTCGGGCATGACAGCTGTGAAGGGAAGGATGACAGACACCACTGGGCTGAGTGCCTCCGCTATACTGTAGGACGTCCTGCTGAAGAGGACTTATATAAGGATTCGGCGATATTGCGGTGGAGGTCCTGGTGGGTGAGTCACACGTGGTTAGGCCTGGGGATTCCCCGGCATGTTGAGAAGGTGGATGGGGAGTTGGTAGTAGCAGGTAACCCTTTTGACGGCACACTGATGGTGGAAAGAAGTAGTCGGTTGGCGATGGTAGGAGATCCCTCGACCTGTACCCGGCACATGAAGAAACACGATGGCAGTGGATGTGTGTTACCGGGATTGGTAACCATGCTGAAAAGATGGTTTTTCTTGCCCGACCAGCGACGTTGTGAATGTCCCTGTTGTGGGACTGCGATTTCAGCAGCGGCCACTTAGAAACGAGTCACCTTCGACGAACACTTTGAGAAGAAGCCCTGCTGTTTACGAACGTGTCACGATTGGTTTTGGCATTGTCGGCACCAGCAATGAGATGAGCTGGACCTCGCGACTCGGACGTTGGTGGTTTTGCAGTAGGCTAAGACTAAAGGGTTGTTAAAAGAAGAGCGTTGTTCATTTTGTGGGATGGTTCTGGCTGAGGGGTACTTGGACCTGGGACTACATTATAAAAGGATGGAGAGATGTTGGGATAGACTGTATGTTTCCTTTGTAGAGTACGTGGGACAGATTGTGTTGGAGGCGGATAGGTGTGAGGGTATGAGACGGTGGCTGGGAAGTGAAGTGGGAAGACGCGTTAATTTGAGGCAGTACTAGGTGCTGCGAGCGCCTGTGAGCCCATTGAGGTAGTGATTTTTGGATTTGTGTTTGGGGGGAGTGATTGCGTAGTGGAATGGTCCGCGGTAGTGTATTTTAGATAGTTTATTTTATGGGGCGTGGGGGAGACTGGTTGTATGCCGGTGTCGGCGGTACGAGTATAAATAAAATTAGATTGAATTCTAAGTACTTTTTCTACTTATTACTTTAACGAATATAAAACAACTTTGCAATCTTTATCCTTATTGTAACGTTATTGATACGCCAAGGAGGGCTCTTCATGAAGAAGAGTTAGAGAAAACTTATGATAGGCGTTTCCGAAAGAAGAAAAAGGTCTTGTACTATCGGTAATATTGGCAGAGGCCTATAGCTATTGTAAGACAAAGAAAGAAAAGGAAAGAGATGAGAAGTATCGTTCCCCGTCGCCAAGAACTAACCATACGAGGAGGGATCATTACCTTACAAAGCGTCACCTAGTGCGACACCAAACGATACAAGACGGCATCCTTTAATCCAGTCAGGGAAGGAGATATCGACATCGACAATCAGAACCTTAACCTAGGAGGATTTAGTGACGCCCTAGATCACATCTCAGCAGAACCCTCGAGAGCAGCAAGCCCAGTAACTCCAGAAAAAAGATCACCAGTCAATAGCTCTCCTGCAGGAACTCTGGAACCCGCGAGAATGTCGGAATCAGCAGTACCTGGGCCACCAACCCCAGCCGCTCCGGCACCAGGAACTAGCATACTTGGAATGACTGAAAATCAGTTTCAGGCATTTCTCGCAGCAACACAAAACACAGGACAAGGAAACGTCTAATGACCGAAAGCAAAAATGCCCGACACATACGAGGGAGCCGAAGACAAGCTACGAATATTCTTAGCACAATGTGAAGGTTATTTTGCCGTTAAAAGATATGGAGATCACCATGACGAGATCAAGATTCCATACGTGGAATCTCTCCTGAGAAGACTCGTAGGACAATGGATCATGCCTTTCCAAGACGGAAGGAAACAGAGGAAATGGGTCACATACGAAGAGTTCAAGGCGACACTCTTCGAACAATTTGGAGATCCCAATGTAAAAGAAACAGCAAGACGAAAGCTGGAAAAACTCTAACAAGGGAAACAAACATTCTCAGCATACTGGAACGAATGCCAACTATTGGAATACGAGGCCGAGTTTGATGATGCTACTCTCTACATCATCCTCCTGAGAAACTGCAGCGAGAGACTCCATAAGGCATGGGGAATATCCGACCTGCGCTATACAACAGCAGAACAATTTGCAAGGCGGGCGATCGATAAGGAAAGCAAACTCAACATTGTTCGAAGCAACTCGGAAAATACTATAGCACACAGGGTGGTCCAATCATCCAGGAATGTGGACAGAACTTTCAAACCACAAGCAGCTCGAGGTGAAAGTCGAGCATTACCACCAAGCGAACCGATGGAGTTAGACAAATCAAGAGCAGGGCCTACTCTGAACCTGTCTAAGGAAGAATACGCCAGAAGAATAAACGGGAAACTCTGCCTAAGGTGCGGAAAAGCAGGACATCGGATACGAGAATGCAGAAGCCGACCCGACAGCGGATACCAAAGGACCGGAGCTGCTGGGAATAATCATTTCCAAAATCAAAAAAGGAGCAACATTCGCAAAATGATCGCAGAAGATTCACAGGCGGAAAACGATGAGGGTCCCCAGCAAACGGTGGTCTGGGAGACCCAAGATGTGGACCTGGAAAACCCATCAAGTTAGTGAACTACTACACAGTACTATACGCGTAAAGAGAAGAAGAAGATAGAGATCATGTGATGATCAAAACGAAGCTATACAACAAAGAAAATGGAGAAACAACAATATATACAATGCTCGACTCTGGGGCTACCGAAGACTTCATTGACAAAGAAATCTGCGACAAATACGGCCTCTACACCAAACAAGCAAAGAAAGCAAGACAAGTCTACCTAGCGGATAGAAAGCCAAGTGCTATTGGTCCTATAACCCATAAAGCGACAGTACCTATGGACATTGACAGCCATAGGGAAACAGCAACCTTTCAGGTAGCAGATCTTAAAAACCATGAGATAGTCTTAGGAATGCCATGGTTAAGAAAGCATAATCTGATGATTGATTGGAATGAGATCAAGATGACCTTTACAAGTGAACTATGTACGACACGATGCCTCAACAGTTCACCTGTGGTTTACTCGACACCGATACGAGAAGCAGAAGAAGAAACTTTGCATGCAAAGTTCGCCGCAATGCAGCAAGATAAGAGAGTCCGGATACAAAGACTGGACCAAGAGGCAAGAGTGCCTACCAAGGGTTCCAAAGGGGCAGCAGGACACGACCTGTATGCCAATGAAGGAATCAAGATACCTGCCAATGGGCAGGCAATAATAACAACAGGAATAGCCATCAGGCTACCAGAAGGCACTTAGGGACGAATAGCACCCTGCAGTGGTCTAGAGGTCAAACATCGACTCATGACCATGGCAGCGGTGATTGACATCAACTATACAGGTGAAATCAAAGTGGTCATGGCCAACCTGGCTCAAAAGGACTATCAAGTCCAAAAAGGCAATCGAATCGCACAGTTGATAATTGAAAAAATCAACTAAGAAGATCTGCACAAAGTGGATCAACTGGAAGAAACCACAAGGGGAGATAAAGGATTTGGAAGTACAGACTAAAACCAGTCCAATACAACAAAAAGAATTGAGATCAAAGAGATCACAGCACAAGCCTTTGGAAGGTACTATCGAAGGGGAGACGCAACAGGAATTCTCAAATGGACATACAAAGACGAAAAAGCAGTTCTAGCAAAAATCAACATCAGCACAGAGCTAGCAATCTAGGACAAGAAATACCAAAGCAAAAAGGGATGGAAAGAATTGGTTCCAAAGGATTATCATCAATTCATGAACCTATTCCAAGAAGAAGAAGCTACGGAGCTACCACCCCGAAGACCAGGAATCGATCACGGAATTCAGTTGGACGAAGACGAAAAAACGGGAAAAACAAAAGAGATTCCATACAAGAAGTTATACCCGCTAGGAGAAGCAGAGCTCGAAGAACTTCGGAAGCACCTCGAGCAAAACTTGAAGCGAGGATGGATTAGGGACTCTTTTACGTCTGGAGGATCCCCAATACTATTTGTCAAAAAGAAAGACGGAAAGATGAGACTTTGTGTGGACTACAGAGCTCTCAATTCAGTTACCAAGAAAGACAGATATCCACTACCCTTGATTGGAGAAGCACTGGACAGACTGCTGTCAGCAAAATACTTTATCAAACTCGACATCAAGGATGCATACCACAATATTCGCATCAAGGCAGGAGACGAATGGAAGACTACATTCGCCTCAAGATACGGAATGTTCGAATACTTGGTTATGCCATTCGGGCTAACCAATGCATCGGCTTCATTCCAAAGATGGATCAACAAAGTACTCAATAAGTACCTCGATATATGTTACATCGTATACTTGGACTATGTACTCATATACTCGGAAAACATACAACAACACTAAAAGGATATCAGCAATATCATGGCCGCAATACAAGGATCAGGAATGAAAATCAAACCAACAAAGTGCGAATTCCATACGGAAGAAATGGAATACCTCGGATTTATCATCAATCGAAGTGGGGTCAAGGTCGACCCTGTCAAGACAGCAGCTATATGGGATTGGCCCAAACCAAACAACAAAACAGATGTTCAATGCTTTATTGGATTCTGCAATTTTTATCGACAGTTCATAGAGGGATTTAGCAGGCTTGCAAAACCACTCTATAACCTAACAAAGAAAGACAAGAAATGGGAATGGAGAGAGACGGAACAAAAAGCATACAATGCAATACGAATGCATCTAACATCAGCACCCATACTGGTTCATTTCAACCTAAACTAAAGAACAATGATTAAAACGGACGCCTCAAAATATGTGTGCTCAGGCATACTATCGCAACAATGCGACGATGGAAAATGGAGGCCAGTATCTTACCGATCCAAGGAAATGACCCCCGCAGAGTGCAACTATGATGTTGCAAACAAAGAACTATTAGCGATAGTTCAAGCATTAAAGGAATGGAGGAGATACGTTTTAAACAACGACCATCCCGTCGGAGCTCTAACCGACTACAAGAACTTGGTCCTGTTCATGACTTCAAAAGAACTGAACGACTGTCAGATAAGATGGATGGAACACCTCAGCAAATACAACTACAAGATCGAATACTGACCAGGCAAAGAAAGCGGAAAGCCAGATGCTCTCACAAGAATTGCGAGCGACAAACCACAAACGAAAGAAGACGAAAGAATCAGACAAAAAACATGAAACAAAACACTATTACCAAAAACCTACTTCGAGGCAATGGAGGTTATCCAATTCACATCAATGGAGGAAAAGGAAATTGAGAGCGCAAACAAGAAAGACAAAACAATTCACGCAATAAGAGAAGCATTGAAAGAAGGAAAAAAGGAGATGAAAGGAATTGCTCTGGGTTTATGCCAATGGAAGGATAGAAGTATGTGGTACGACAGAAAACAATAGATCCTGGAAGAGGAGGAGATAAGGACAGACATCATACGACAACACCACGATATCCAAATGGCAGGACATGGTGGAACGGCTAAAACCACGGAATTCATCACGAGGTTATTCTATTGGCCAGGACTGCGCAAACATGTCAAACGATATGTCAAAAACTGCGACATATGCCAAAGGACGAAAACAGCTAAACACACACCATATGGATTACTGAAATCAAACGAAGTTCCTGAACAACCATGGGAAACAATTACTATGGACTTTATCACGGACCTACCGGTATCAGAAAATTGCGATAGCATCCTAGTAGTGGTGGATCGCCTGACCAAAATGAGTCATTTCATTCCGGTCAGAAAAGATATCAACAGGAGGGATTTTATACAGACATTTTTGCGAGAGGTTTTCTGACTTCACGGCCTCCCAAAGAATATCATTACGGATCCAGGAACACTATTTACATTGGGACTATGGAAGATTGTAACTGGAGAAATGGGGATACAAAACAGGATGAGCACAGCGTTCCACCCACAGATGGATGGACAAACGGAACGGGTAAATGCGATACTCGAACAATATTTAAGGGCCTACGTCAATTATCAACAAGATGATTGGTACAAGCTGTTATCCATGGCCGAATTTGCATACAACAATGGAAAACAAGAAACAATCGGAACGACACCATTCTTCACTAATTACGGACAACATTCACAAAGTCAGACCACATATCATACGATTAATGATGTGATACTGGATAAAACCGATATGGGGAAACTACACGAAACATTACAATACGAAATGAGTCAAGCACAACAACAACAAAAGGAACAATACGATAAACACCGAAAACCAGATCTGAACATACAACCAGGAGATATGGTATGGCTAATACCACGCAATATCTATACTACATGACCATCAAAGAAATTGGACTACAAGAAAATCGGACCATTCAGGATATTGGAAAGAGTAGGCAGCTGAGCTTATAAACTCGACCTTCCCCCCTCAATGCGAATACACAACACATTCCACATCTCACTCAAATTACACAATGACAACAAGTTTCCATCACAAAGACTTATTCCTCCCTCTCCAATCGAACTCGACGGAGAACCAGAATACGCGCTCGACGAAATAGTCGATTCCCGCTTCTTTCACAGTCACCTCCAATACCGAGCCAAGTGGACGGGATATTCGCCTGAACACAATAAAACTTGATACTTCACACACAACTTTGAACACGCACAAGATGCCATCTCAACCTTCCACTAGCGATACCCAGGCAAGCCCGGCCTAGGTGACGATCACGTTCAACCAAGACAAAGGAGAGGGAAAGGCTCCCCCACCGTTACAACAACACAAGGGCTGGGGCGATAGCCCAGGCCAAACCATACCCACTAGCCCCGAATACTCATTCATGGGGCCAACAGACGAAGAACTCAAGGAAAGGGAAAAACAAGCACAGCATAACGTCATGTCATGGATGGTATGCTACAACGATGAATGTCCCACACACTACGGGGACAAGGAAGGCTCGGGATGGTTTCCGAAGGAATGTCAAAAGCGTGGCCCACGCCCGGACCACGTCCTGAAGCATTGGCAGCAATGCTTCAGAAATGAGTGCAGGATGCACAGGGCACAGAAAATATCTGCGGGATTCTACCCGCAGAAGGATGGAAGCAGGAAAGAGTTGGAAGGAGAGGATGCTAGAAAGTCAGG
The DNA here is from genome assembly GCF_000151645.1 of Tuber melanosporum. Classification (NCBI taxonomy): domain Eukaryota; kingdom Fungi; phylum Ascomycota; class Pezizomycetes; order Pezizales; family Tuberaceae; genus Tuber; species Tuber melanosporum. The sequence goes on from NW_003298930.1 coordinate 447,375, forward strand.
GGCTGCGTGGACACGGTCCAGGGAGGGAGGGGCCCAAATCTCCTCAGCTGATATGGAACTGGACGTCAGGAGCCTACACAGGCAGATCCGGGGACTCTGAGAACAACTTGGCCAAGCCGAGGCCACAATTTCGGCAAACAAAACGATCGCAGAGCTAAGACAGCTGAATCATAATCAGCGGCACATGATTGAGATGGCAAATCTGACCCTAGAATCGGTAAGGGTCAGATGGAGGATGGCAGACGAAAAGTTCTACAAGCTGAGAAGAACCATGCACTCGACAGGACAGGAACTATTGAAACTGGGAGAAAAAGCCTGATGGGACTCAGGCTTAGGAGGAGGGGAGCTAATGTCACGAACGTGGCTTAGCATGGAAAAGGTTTTCATGTGACACATGGTTATGAGTCACAGGTATGTTATTGTTTTGCACATATAACTCATTCGGGTTATATGATTTGTTATGTGTGGGATTTGTGATGCTTTTGCCCATGGCTCAAGTATGAGTCATAGGATGTATGCCTGGCAAGTATGCCTTGCGAGTGTGCCTTGCGGGTAAGCCTTGTGCATATGATTTATGTTTCACACATGACCTCATTATGAGGTCATGGGTTTCGCACATATGACTCAGTCAAGTCATATGACTTGTTTATTGCGTTATGATTGGTTTATGAGTTTTTGTACATGACCTCGCTATGAGGTCATAGGTTTTGAGCATGTGATCACTTTGGTCACATGGCTAGTTTGTTATGATTTAGTTTCGCACATGTGACCACTTTAGATCACATGACTACAGGCGGGAAGAATACTATATAAGGAGGCCGATGCAGCCGAGGAAGATAGGATCTTCATACTTTATTCTAAGTACTTTTCCTACTTATTACTTTAACGAATATAAAACAACTTTACGATCTTTATCCTTATTGCAACATTATTGATATGCCAAGGAGGGCTCTTCATGAAAAAGAGTTAGAGAAAACATACGATAGGCATTTCCAATAGAAGACAAATGTCTTGTACTATCGGTAACGTAGGCAGAGCCCTATAGCTATCGTAAGACAAAGAAAGAAAAGGAAAGAGAAGAGAAGTATCGTTCCCCATCACCAAGAACTAACCATACGAGAAGAGATCGTTACAACAATTCATACAAGCTACTTCCAATACCAGTATTTATCGATGACTACAATCAGCATATGGGTGGGGTGGACATTGCTGATCAACTACAAAGCTACTACTCTTCTCAATTAAGGGCCTGCCGAAATTGGCTCTTTTTTTTTTTTGGCTACTTGACACTTCCATTGTCAACTCCTATAGGATTATGAGAACCCTACATCCCAACCGGAAAGCACAAAGCCAGCACTTATTCTTCCGCGAAGACCTAGAGGACAAGTTAATCGAGATTGGATTATACAAAGGTGGATATACGGATGGTTCTAGCTCGGACCCAACACGCCATTCATCTACACGGCCAACTACACCCCCAACACCTCTGGCTAACAGCGAAAGGCCTACCCCTTACACTAGCCGAAATAGACCTCCACCTCAGCCCATTCTGTTTCCTCTCCCCAGTTCACATTTATATGAGCAATGCCCTACCCGAAGTCTGTGTCTCTGGTGCCGGTGGAAAAATAAAGCAGATAAAGGAGTTAAGATAAGGTCAATTAGTTTTGGTTGTCGGGAGTGTAATTATCCCTTGTGCCGGGACTGTTTTGTAGAATTCCATCGTATGGTGGGTACCATAGGTTCTGGCTAAACTTAACCTGCTACGGTCACCTGTATGGTACTCAAGTTGTTGCTACCGGTATTCTGATATCACGTGCAAGTTGTCTTAACCAAATGTAGTTAGGGTTCCAAATTCTAAACTGGACTGAATGTCTCGACAGGTTATGGGATAGAACTTTCCCCACCTAAATACCGTTTTCGGCCTAGCTCTCACTATTTACAACCCGGAAGCGCACGTCCCTGCAGATTATATGGTCCCGATATCTTGCTTGACGGCCTCATATCTCTTGCCTCTGAATGACCATATTCCCCAATTACCCTGGCTCAGTTCCGAAGGGTCCCCACTGTCGATGGTTAATCAGTCATTCATTACTTAATTCTCGAGAAGAGTGGTATAAACTTACTCATTAATATCCCACCTCATGCTACGGAACTTGTTCTCTCCAGGCTCCAGCAATACATCAAATTCTCCCTTGCACTTATCATGGACCCAATCGACATCACGGTTCATGTCCTCCTCCGTGTATCCTGTACACAGAATTGCACATTTTGTGTCGAGCAATCGTGGAAGGGTGCTCTCCCACTCTGCTGCACTCCCCGGATGACCCAAACCTGGATGGAATAAAACAAACATGTCAAAGTACGGATCATACGGGTTGAATATGCCAGTGTCATGGAGAGTATGGTAATACTCTACGAAGGTCGAGACCTTCATGTTGTGGGACACTCGTTCCACCACTGCACCAAACGGGTTTGCCGGGGTTCGGTCAGGAAGTGGGAGTTCGGCGTCCCGGTTCATCATAGATTGTGGCCCGATGAAGACAAGGTGGAAAGTGGAGAGCGGGAACATGTGAGTGAGTTGATGCCAAACTTCTCGGGGAAGAGAAGACTCTGAGCGAGCACCAAGAATGAACAGGCGGACCGGAGGTGGAGTAACCCGAATTCCTTTAATGTCCTTTCCAGCACCTACGCGGGGTGGATGTAGAGTGTAACGTAGTGCTGCCGTAGATACAGGGTCAGACATAATTACACGCCAAGCGGGGCAAGAAAAGTTCACCGCTAACACTCTTCAGTCCCTCCATAGTCAATCTGTGCCTCATATCGTAAGGGCTCAACTCATGCATAAAGCTCGCGACAGTGATCGGATATGTCAACAACTTCGTAACCTGCCTCAGGGATCTTTCGTCGTTAATAGCTTTATAGTCCCTGGTGTACAACAGAGTATCCCAATTCGTAAAATTGATCAAAGCCTCGTCCATCTGTTCCCCTGGATATTCAAACTCGGGGAAGAACCTCCCACTCCTCAAGTCATGATCATCCTCATTCGCTTCCCTCAGAGCATCACAGATAAGCATATGGTTCTGGTAATCCTCAGCCCAGTGCTCCTCCGAACAATAAGCAGGAATTCCGCAGTCGGGGCAAGTAAACTTGATGTGCGATGGGGAACTCGCAGCTCTATGATGCGGGTGTGGACAATAGGCGGTCCGCTTGATGTTGGCCGCTCGCTCACGCATGGAGGGAGAAGGTGATTCGTCCATGGGGTGAAACAGGTTGTTTGGTTTCAGCAAAACCCTCGTTCCCTCCGAGCGTTCGTAGAGCGAATGATCGCTCGGGGAGGCCGATTCCGATGGGAGTGGAGGGCGAACTTCTCCATCCTTCTCCACGGTCGTCTTGCGGAAGGCCGTGAGGAAGGTTCTTCTCGCTGTAATGGCTGGAAGCGCCCGACGTATGAGTGGGGAGGTGGTGGTGTTGGTGTTATGAAGAAGGAGGAACTTCGAGGGTGCTAGGCATTTTTGGCAAATGTGTGCTCGCATTTTATCGGGAATAGAGGGAGGGTGGTTGTTGTCTCAATTGCGATCAGCGTTGTTTGCTGATAATCATGGGAACTTAGGTAATTGTCTCTATAGTTAAAAAGAACAAGAACGATGCTGTTGTTTGAGCGGAATGATGTAACTCAGTCACTTTGGTGGCTCCATCACGGATAACTTCTTCATCGGAAATGTGCGGGTGAGGGGGCCGGGGATGATGTTACAACTTGGTGTGTTACAAGGCTGTTCCGCTTGGGACTGGAAGCTACCGACGCCTCACGTATTGCCCGTACTGTTCCTCGGACTGTAGCTAAGAAAGGCCAGATGGCGACAAGTTTCTGAACTTGTCTTGAACAACACTCTCTGCACAACGGTACCTCAATACTATCATATTCCCTACTTCTCTCTACAGTACCATCCATTTCATCTCCCCGACCTCTATCCATTCCTCACCCCCCGCCCATCCGTCATATTCTCCCCTCTCTCTTCCCTACGTTCCTTCCATACTTCTCACCTCCCGCCTACTCCCTACCCCACGCCTCCCGCTCTGCTACTCGTTGCCCCTTGCAGGCGCCACGCGAAAACCAAGATGAGCTCTTCCACCGCCGAGGGGTTCAATCCTTCTGAAGCAGACATCCTTCTTATCAAAGTCATGTCTCCAGTCTTCGGCTTTCCACGAGACCTTACCTTCCGAATGCTAGCGACCTCCACCATTAGAGACGTGAAGGACAAAATCACCGGTTCTCTAGATTCGAGACCGCCGTGTGACCAACAGCGTTTAATCTATCGCGGGAAGATGATGCAGGACGAGAGCAGACTGGAAACAGTCCTCGGGCTTAATTCTGGGCTGGTCAGAAGTGTCAGTTCATTATATCCCTCACACCACCGACTATTCCCCTCCCTCTGCTGACCGTATCTACGTAGGACCCAAAGGAGGCGTTTACCTTTCATTTGATGCTTCGGCCTCCACCTAACCCCGCGCCAACCCCTGCGCCCGCGACGACACCCGCAATACAAAGCGCGCTTCCTAATGCTTCCACTTTCCATTCGAGACCTAGGCCCACAACCCCCATATTCGGTGAACAGGCTCCCGAGGAAAGCACTGCCCATGCAGGGCTTGGGGAGCTCACTCGGCCAGGGTTGCCGAGACTAGGAGGATTGCAGCGGCAGCTCCGACAAAGGCAAGAATATATAAATTCGAGACCAGGGCCTGATCAGGGGAGTAGTAGTGAGGTTTCGGCTCCCGGAGCAAGTAGCAATGATCTAGCGGCAGGACCAGAAGCTGATGCCACCATGACCCCAACAAGTACACTCCCGGCGGCGGATACTGGCAGCGGCTCAAGCTCAGGCTCTGCTCTTGGACCTTCATGGGGGTCGCCGAGATCGCATAACGAAGCAGCGGCTCCAAATCAATCAAGGGCCAGACGGAGACATGCTTACGAGCGGCTGCGCGAGAGGCTTTCACGTCATGAGGATGCTACTACAGCAGCCTTCACAAATCTCTCTCCCCCATCAGACCCGCTACCAGTGTTCCACCTACCAGCCAATAACCCACATCCTATTACCACTGCCAGTCCAGTATATCTTCTACAAGATGTGAGCGGTAGACCCAGGGCGCTCCTGCTAGGGCCCCCGACGAGCACAAATCCCACACTAGCCATAAATGGTTTAAGAGGACATTTGGGGCCACCCGGCGCTGGTATCCCCAATCTACAAGTACGTGGGCTCGAGTTGCCCCCTCTTCCGGATCTTGCCAACCTCGGCGCTATTGGGGGTATTGCTGGAAACAACCTTCTTGGTGCAGGGCTGGGGCTTGGAGATCATTTCGGGGGTGCTCACGCTCACCACCGAGTTGGATTCCATGGCGCAGTACTAGAGAGACCTAGGCGGGTGGGACGGCTCAACCTACCCGACTTGATACGCGGAGTTCGAGCCCGTGCATCGCATTTCTGGCTAGCCATAAGATTGACTGTCTTTGTAATTCTGTTCACTGGAAGCGGAGGCTGGAAGAGAATGTTCTACCTTGGCGCAATTGCTGTTGCAGTATTCGGTAAGCAATACATTCCCATATCAATCTCACTCAATTCACTAACCCTCCCAAATAGTCTGGCAAACCGGCGTCCTCGAGCCAATTCTCCGCCCAGTAATCGAGGCCATCAACCCCCCGCCACCACCGCCACCGTCAACACAACCCCCCGCTCCAACCCCTGCCCAACAAGTCCCCAACCAGCCTCAACCGCAAGCCGCCGCCAACCCAAACAATGACAATCCTCCAGGACAAGCCATGGATGCAAACGTGAACCAACCCGACCCGGCCCGAACCGCGCAAATGCTGATCGACCGCCAGCAAGACCGTTTCAGAGACATCTTCCGTGGCATCGAGCGATGCATAATGATCTTCCTGGCAAGTCTCATCCCGGGGCTTCACGAACGGCATGTGAACGCCGTGGAGCAACGGCAACGGGACGAAGCGCAGCGGCAGCAATTACTTCTTCAACAGCAGCACCAGCAGCAGCGAGCTGCTGCTGGTGGTAGTAGTGGCGACACGGAAGTGAACGATGGAGGTGAGGGAGGAGCGGGAGCGGGACAAGTACCCCCTCCAGCACCGCAGCCAGAGCCACAAATGGATGAGGTGGACGTCGATCCCTTGGTAGTCTTGTAGATTTTTTATCTCTATTCTCTCGTGGTGGTTATCCATTTCGTCATTTCGTCATTTCTCCATTTTCCTTACTCTTATCATACCACACCATGCTTTTCTCCCCTTAGTTAGTTCGTCAGTTAGCATAACACATCGCAACCCAACCAACTAACCGCCTTATCAGGTAACTTGACTCGACCACTTTCATCATATATTCGGTGCTTGGCCGGGTCGGTGGGTGTTTTCCAGTCACATACAGCATTCCCCTCCCCTCCCTTCTCTTTTTTTCTTTCTCTCGCCTCGTTAAGCTTGTCGGTTCCTTGGTTCGCTTTGTTGGGTCACTTGGAGGAATTGCCGAGACCGAGAATACAACCTGATCAGATTCTAGAAAACTGAATGCGATACTCGAGTACGTACAGTATTATATGCCACGGCCACATGCGATGGAGGCCGTTTTGGCTTGGTTAAGTCTTGGGCTCTAGTTCCGGGTGGCCCATGATGGGTGTGATGCCGAGTGACCGTGATAAATATAACTCTAGCGAGTAAATCCGATGGGAGGCACGGCACCGGCATTCATGATGCTAAACTTTTTTATTGCACAACTTATTACGTCATGCGTACACACATCCCGTCAAGACTTTGGGCAAGGTAGGAAAATGACTTAGGTAAGAGTATCATAGTGAATTAGAGAAGGGGAAATTTAAAAGATATGACCGGAACGTGATTTGAACACGCAACCTTCTGATCTGGAGTCAGACGCGCTACCGTTGCGCCATCCAGCCAGCTGTTGGACTTTACGACGCTAATTATTTACTTATTGGGTCGAAGGTGGTAGGTTCGTGAGGTAGCATAATATGAAATCGGTTTGGGGGTTTGAATGGATGGGGGAATCATGGAAAGTCCCGGCGGGGTTTGGGTCTTTTGCCGGGACCACAATGCAGCAGTGGCGGTATTGGGGTTATCGGTGAACTAATTATTACAGAGTAATTATTTTGTCCTTACTAGATATCACTCGTAATGATCTTAGATGATGCTCCGGATAGCCCTAAAGCAGCATCTTGAAGCCATAAACAGACTCTTGGAGCCAGGTTTGGCTCTGTGACTAGACGTTCCGTATCCCCTCAGGAGACATCTTTGCACCAAGTAGAAGAACCTCACAAACCCCACAAAGGGTAGCTTTTCACACACCAAGCCAACTTAAAATACCTGAAGCCAATATAGCCTATGATGCTTCAGACTCAGACACCAGCAAGATTCCACTAACTCCAATACTGGGTAATCTTTCTTCACAAAGCTAGCATAATCTAAAAAAAAAAAAGTGTATTTTTCACTAAGTTAGGCACCCCTGCAAAACCCATAAAACTTGTATTACTATTTTTACATCAAGCATGAGCATCTTATTGTTAAGCTATTGTACAGCAGAAGAAGAAGAGAAGTATCGTTCCCTGTCGCCAAGAACTAACTATCCGAAGGGGGATCATTATACTGCTATTATTTCCCAGTACCTCTAAACATGCCAAGTCGAAAATGGACCCCCATTGAGATTGCTTATTTATACTTTTACTTATTACATAGGTATCCTATGTGGGGATTGCTAGGCTGCTAGTCCTCAATGCTGCAAGAGAAGAACTATCTTGTACTTATAATGGAGTATGCTGCAAAGTGAGAAAGCTTTGAAAGAAATTTGGGCTTGGTGATAATAAGGGTAGAATTGATAAGGAAAAGGTGAAAAACTAACTCTTTGTTCACCTATCTGAAAATAAACTTGTTCACCTAGGCCTATAGCTTGGGATTTCTGCCGAGGAGTTAGCTATTTATTGTGATTTCATTGTATGTGTAGTAGAGCTCATGTCACGAATGTGGCTTGGCACAGAAAGGGTTTTCACATGACTCATGATTATGAGTCATAGGTATGTTATTGTTTCACGCATAGGACTCATTTAGGTCATATGACTTATTAAGTTATGATTTGTTATGTTTCATACATGACCCGATTATGAGTCCTGAAACATGTGCCTGGCGAGTATGCCTTGCGAGTATGTCTTGCGAATATGCCTTGTGCACATGATTTATGTTTTGCACATGACCTCGCTATGAGGTCATGGGTTTTACACATATGACTTGTTTATTGTGTTATGATTGGTTTATGAGTTTTCACACATGACCTTGCTATGAGGTCATGGGTTTTAAGCGTGTGACCACTTTGGTCACATGACTAGTTTGTTATGATTTGGTTTCACACATGTGACTACTTTGGATCACATGACTATAGACGGGAAGAATACTATATAAGGAGGCCAATGCAGCTGAGGAGAATAGGTTCTTCATGCTACATTCTAAGTACTTTTCCTCATCCTTGCTGTCGCTTCGCCCCGAGCGATTCTTTTGCACCTACAGTGGGCCTTGATGCCTTGGATTCTGGGGGAGATATCTGAGTTCGCTTAGTAGTTCCTGGGGTTCTTGGTGTTGAGATCTGTTGGCATTGCATGGCAGATTACTTGTTCGCTTCTCGTTTTGTCGCCTGATGGCTTCTCACAATGCTGTCACTTCGAGCTCTTCAACACGGTCGCTTACGAGCCCCTTTCTGTAAAATGTCTTCGGCTTCCTGTCTATCATCTACTCGCAGGTTTCGCGTTTGATTGGGGAGGATTGAACTTTGTGTTTGGGGGGATCATCCATGTTATTCTTTGGGCCAGCTCATGCTTCTTGTTGGGTTTTAACGGAGTCCTTAGTTCTCACGATACAAAGCGCCCTTGGGTTAGACTGATGACCTTCCGAAGTATCAACAGGTTGTACTGGCCGCATCATTCCTCAGGTGGCAGGGCGGTGCCCACCCAGCCCCTCCTTGTTACGTTTTTGTTTCTATGGTCGGAATCCTACGATGTTGTTTATCACCGTTCCCTTGGAAATTTTGTCCTTGCAGAATATACGGTGGTTCAGCCAGGTGTCTCCTCCTCGCTACGGTGGGGATGGCTTTGACCCTGAAAAATATTACCCCCTAGTGTGGTTTTACATTGCTACTTGAGGTGGTGTGAGACGATTGACTGCCAGACACTTGCGTTGTCTGTGCGTTTGAGTGGTTTGGTTGTGGTCCATAGTTGGTGGCTTCACCCATTGGAAGTAGGGCCTACCTTCTGTTTGTCTGCTTCTGTTCGTTCGCCCTCCCCCTTCTTGTCGCGTCAGTTGGGGATGCCTCTTGCCCGTTGTTCGGTCCGTACCTGTTGCCGGACCTCTGGGGCTGGCTTTGGCTGGCTCTGCTTACTTTTTTCCCAACTCCGTTGGACTTCGGTTCAGCTGGGTTGGACGGTGTGGCTGGTGCCTATGTCTTTAGGTGTTGGTGCTACCTTCTTTGTGGCTCCCGGCTGTGGCTGGTGGTCCCCTCTCGCCTATACAGTGTTGAGCGTTAGGGCTCTGTTCGTATGGCCAAGATTAATGGCTGCCTAATGGAGCTGGGTAGAGGCTGTCCTGGGGCTATTGGATGGTTAATCTGTCTGAAGGGCTGGGGGGCTGGATGGGCTCTGCGGCGTCTGGTGTGTGGGGCTTGGGGGGGGCTGATTGGGAGGGGAGAGGTACCTGCGAGCACCGGTCAGGCCTGCGTCAGGTTGGTCGAGGTCTAATTAAGTGTTTCCAGTCTGGCTTGAGCTATTGGGCGAAGCTGCTAAGTGCTGTAAAGCTCCCCGATGGACTGGTTGGCTGATGGCCACCTGTGCGAATAGTGGGTTGCGACCACCTGGTTGGACTTGTTTGGATCTTTTGTGTTGGGTTTCGTGGGGTTTGTTTGGTTTCTTTAGTTTGGTTCTGGGTATGGCAGGAGGAGACAAGGCACTATGGGTGGGAGATAGGCCCCACTGACCTTTACGGTCTGTCACCACCTCTATGTATTTCCTTTGTTTATAATGTTTTTGTTTGGGGGACAGGCAGTAGGTACAGGTCCTCCTCACCGGTAGGCTCCTCAGAGGCAACCAGCAAAGTCGGTTTAAAGGGTTGATGGCCTGGCATGTGGGTGCGAGAGGTGGACATGTTGGTTACCTCCTTCCTGCCAATATGTCTCCTGTAGGTTTAGTTTGTGTATTTTGTTTGGTTTTCTATTGTGGTAGAGGTATTACATGACAGTATTTAGACTGGGTGGTAGTGATATTTTGATTGTTAGACGAGAAACCTGGTCAGGTCAGTCTTTTGCTCGGCTTTGACTACACTTAGTACTGGTTGGCTTCATATCAGAGGGGCTATAGACTTGGACTGGGGTGGGCACTGGGTTGTTTGATGGTTTTGTAATTAGTTCTCGTATAGGCATGACTTGGAGATGGTAGGTGCGGGGCTGTAGACTTAGCTAGCTTAAGATTAGTAGTATACCGGTTAGTGGTATCCCTGTACCAGAGGGGGCTTATCATATACCAGTGTTGGTGGTACGAGTTTAAATAAAATTAGATTGAATTCTAAGTACTTTTCCTACTTATTACTTTAATCAATATAAAACACCTTTATGATCTTTATCCTTATTGCAAAGTTATCATTACACCAAGAAAAGCTCTTCACAAAGAAGAGTTAGAGAAAGCTTACAATAGGCATTCCCAATAGAAGACAAAGGTCTTGTACTATTGGTAACGTAGGTAGAGGCCTAGTGCTATGGTGAGATTAAGGAAATAAACCAAAGAAGAAGAGAGGTATTGTTCCCTGTCGCCAAGAACTAACCATCTGAGGAGGGATCGTTACAGCTCGCTGGAGTTGGCGATTGTTAACTGCCGAGTCAAAAAATCATGGAAACGAGTCTAATGGAAGAGATATGAGGTGAAATAGAAATAAGAATAATACAGTCATGCCTGCACACTAACGAATTATTGCTAACAGAGTTACAGAGACCTTCGGGCTGTGGTGAGAGGATAGAAAATATTTCATAATATATGCTTAGCTTCAAGCCAAGTGGGTAGGAGTAAATATATTATAATATTATCAAGAGAGGAAATTTGTTATTTACCGAATGAAAACCGAGGTTAATAGTGGGTCTAATGTGGTTTGTACTGTAGCTTTTAAGGAAAAAAATAATAGGTAGAAATATCTAAGGCCATTTCTCCCTGTACTCCATGAGCAGACAGTCATTGAGGACTTTGTAATGCCTGGTATCAAAATCTTTCAAAGATTAACAAAAAGATAAAGAATGGAGGAGAAATCAATTTAGAAAAAACTCAATTCTGTACATTATCATAACTGACAAGCTGCTTCAAACTCGGTATAGCCTAAAGAGTTCTAATCCTCCCCCCTTAGTTCAACTCTCTCCAGTACCCTAGCTTAGAAAACAGGTTTAGCACAAGAAGTTGCCAAGACTGCTTCTAGATTCCTACAGGGAAGTTCTCCAATGTTACTGACTGGCCTCACAATTGCAGGAATTTATAAGTGTGGTGACATCCATACAGGCCACAGCTCATTAGTGAAAAGAAACAAACCTAATACAGGCTGTATTTCAAAATGGAAGAAGATTATTTCTTACTTGATAGCCTCACTCCATAATCCTCTAATAAAAGTATTAAGAGCTCTTGCAAAGCTCATGAAGAAGAATAAGCACAACCTCACCCTTCTCCTGAAAGCCAAGTAGAAAAATCTATTCAAGTATGCAAAGCCTCAAAAAAGAGGTAAAGTAAAGAGTAACAGTGAACTATAATAGCTCTACAAATACTAATGTTTACAAAGTGATCTGAAGAAAAGTCACCAGGAGCTTTTGTGCTTTTATCTTGCCATGTACAGCCTCATATAAGTAATAGCAAAACTGGTGCTGTTGGGAAGCTGAGTGTAAAACAGCTGATAACCTGGAGTCTTAGTTTGGAGCTGTCGATCCCAGGTACTGTATGAGATATTGAACAGTGCTTGGATTCTTAGTAGATCTGAAGGAGATGGTAAGTCACTGATCATACAACAAGTCAGCACTAGGAATACAGATAATGAAGGGGGGGAGTAAAGGCTAGAAACAAGGATACTCCATCAAAGCTATATTCACTTTTTCTTGTTCAACATATTATGTAATTATAAATACTGGTACCTCTCTAAGAGTCTGTCAAATTGGAACTAGTGGCCAGTCTGCAATATAAATATTTATAAAAACACGCTTTATGTGCTCAGATTATATACTCCAACATACGCTACCTCCAATAAACTCTCTACTCCATCCAATTTACTCTTCAATTTACTCTTCAATTTACTCTTTAATGAACCCTTTAATTCATCCTTCAATTCACTATCCAATATATACTCCAATACCGTATATACTCCAATATACACTTCAATCATTACGTGGCCAAAATACTCAGAACAAGATGTTGAACTATTGCAAGTATACTTTACAAGTTGCATAATAGAACATTAACCTACTATCAGAGAGAGCAGAAAAAATGATCTCACAGAAAATGTGCTTATCCTAATGACAAAAATCTATTTACTCACCAGAAGTCATTATCACCCAGATAGTGATCCTTTCCCAACCAAGAACAATTACTTTACCTAACCTTACTAGGGGGTAGGCAAAAGTCCTGCCCATCTCGATTTCAAACATATGGAAACTAAACTAGATTAGAAAACTTGAGTAATTTTGGATTAGGATTAGGCATTTTAGTTTAGTCTTGGCGGGCAGGAAGAGGCTAAAAGTGAGACCGGGATATGGGGATGGGATCCTAGAAAAGTAGTACTAGTATCATACTGTATTCATTGCTTCCTTGTATTAAAATACTATACTGTTGTGAGAAACGATATTATAATATGCTCAAAAGTGCCAAGCTATCCATTGGTTGTCGGATGTATTCTTAGCAGAAATGAGTATTTTACTAGTGTATAGTACTATACAACGTGCGACCATGCCTATGCGGGCATTCCCCACTCACATCCAACATACTCCCTACTGAACCTACTCAAAAGTGCATTGTACCAGAATAACCAGTACTATACAGTTGTGTCTGAAAAGTCTACCTATCCCTTATGGCAATAGCACTACTACTACAAGTAATGATATTGACCACAACTAAAAAAATATGTAAGTACAATTTTAAAATAGATGATAGTAGAAATAGAAAAAAACACTTTCCTAATGCTACCATTTTGTATGGCTTCTATCTGCATCTAATACAGTCTGAGGTCTCTCAGGCATCCTCTGAATCCATTCATTAAATGTCCCCTGAAGAATGCGGTCCCACTCTTTCTTTGCTGCCTGAAATAATTCAGCAGCACAATGGACCTTTCTCTCAACTTTGGTCAATTGCTTTCTGAGTGCTCTTTTGATAACTGCCCAGGCATTCTCAACAGGATTGTGATCTGGTAAGTTGAGAGGCCAAGCCAATCTTTGATATCTACAGTCCTCCTGTAATTTTTTGTTTTCTACTCTGTTAGGCCATGATACATTATCAGAAGCCATATAGATGGTTTGAGGAGCTCTGTCTATAGCTTCTATAAAGGGTATGAGGTAGGGTTAGTCAATCTCAGTTGCATATTGGTGGGAATTGAGATCAAGTCTGTCTCTTTTACTGGTCCTTTTCTTCTCAGTCTACTTTCTTACAAGAATGAGCTCAGTCCTTCCTCCATGCATCATTGTAACAAATACACCAATGTTGGTGTATCCTGACTTAAAGCTAGGCTTTAAGTTCGTTTCTTCCAACTCTTCACCTAGTATAAGATGGTGTTACTATCCTACCTCGGATAGTTAATTCTTGGTGACAGGAATGATACTTCTCTTCTTCTTCATCTTAAGATAGCAATAGGCTTATGCCTAAGTTACCGATAGTACAAGACCTTTGTCTTCAATTCGGAATGCCTATTATAAGCTTTTTTTAATTCTTCCTCTTGAAGAGTATTCTCAATGTAATAGTAATAAAGATTGTGATAATAAAGAGTGTAAAGGTGTTTTATATTTGTTAAAGTAATAAGTAGGAAAAGTACTTAAAATTCAATTTAATTTTATTTAAACTCGTACCGCTAACACTGGCATACGATGAGCTCCCACTGGCATAGGGATACCGCTAACCGGTATACCACTAATCCTAAGCTAACGAAGTCTATGGCCCTACACCTGCCATCTCCGAGTCATGCCTGCATAAGAACTAATAACAAGGCCATCAAACAACTCAGCACCCACCCCGGTCCAAGTCTGTAGCCCCTCTGGTATGAAGTCAACCAGTACTAAGCATAGCTGAAGCAGAGCAAAAGACCAACCCAATCAGGTTCCTCACCCTACAAACATAAAATCACTACCACCAAGTCTGAAAACCATTCTGCAAAATCCACCAACACAGTAGAAAACCAACAAACTCACAAACTAAACCTACAGGTGACACAATGGCAGGGAGGAGGCAACTAACATGTCAACCTCTCGCACCCGCATGCCAGGCCATCGATCCTATAAACCCACTTTACCAGTTGCCTCCCAAGTGCATACCCGTGAGAAGGACCTGTACCCACTGCCTGTCCCTCAATCTAAATAGCACAAATATAGGAAATACATAGAGGTAGTAACAGACCAAGAACGTCAGTGGAGCCTATCTCCCACCCATAGTGCCATGCTTCCTCCTACCAAATCTGTAGCTAAACCAAACAAACCAAACAAACTCCACAAAATACAGTGCGCAAGACCCAAACAAGTCCAACCAGGTGGTCACAACCCACCATCCGCACAGGTGGCAATCAGCCAGCCAGTCCATTGGGGAGCTTTGTAGCAGTTAGCAGCTCCGCCCAACAGCTCAAGCTAGACTGGAAACACTTAACTAGACCTTGTCCAACCTGACACAGGCCCGACTGGTACTTGCAGGTACCTCTCTCCCCCAATCAGCTGCTCCCAAGCACCACACACTAGATGCCACAGAGCCCATCCAGCCCCCCCAGCCCCTCAGACAGATCAATCATCCGACAGCTACAGGATAGCCCATAACTAGCCTGGTCACGTAGCTACTGGTCTTGGCTACACCAACAGAGCCCCAACCCCCAGTACCTTGTAGCTGAGAGGGCCCACCAGCCACAGCTAGGAGCTACAAAGAAGGCAGTACCAGCACACGAAGGTACCGGCACCAGCCACACCATCCAACCCTGTTCAACCGAAGTTCAATTAAGTCGGAAAAGAGTAGGGAGCGCCAGCCAAAGCCAGCTCCATAGGTCTGGCAACAGGCACAGACTGAATCGACAGGTAAGAGGCCCCCCCAACTGATACAACAAGAAGGGGGAGGGTGAGCGAACAGAAGCAGACAACCAGAGGGTAGGCCTCACTTGCAATGGGTGAAGCCACCAACCACAATCTACAATTGAACCACGCAAACACACAGACAACGCGAGTGCCTGGCAGACAATTGTCCTACAGCACTCCAGGCAGTAATGAAAAACCACACCAGTGGGTAAGATTTTTCAGGATCAAAGCCATCCCCACCGAGGCGAGGAGGAGACACCAGAGTGAACTACCGTAAATGCCGCAAGGATAAAACTTCCAAGGAAATGGTGATAAACAACATCATAGGATTCTGATTATAGAAATGTAACATAACGAGGAGGGGCTGGGCAGGTACTGCCCTGCCACTTGAGAAGTGATGTGGCCAGTACGAGAAGTTGAGGACGCGAGATGGTCATCAAGGAAACCCACAGGCATTTTGTATCGTGAGAACTAAGAACTCCATTAAAACTCAACAAGAAAAATGGGCTGGTCTAGAGAATGACAAAGGTGATCCCCCCAAATACGAAGTTCAATCACCCCAATCAAACACAAAATCTATGAGTAGACAAGAGACAGGAAACTAAGGAAATTTTATTGAAAAAAGCTCGTAGGCGACTGTGATGAGTAGCACGAAGTGGCAGCATCGTGAGATAACTAGTAGGTAACGAAACGACAAGTAAACAAGTAGTACGCTACTCAAGGCCAATAGACCTCAACACTAAGAACTACAGGGACTACTGAGCGAACTCAGATATCTCCCCCAAAATCTAAGGCATCAAGGCCTATTGTGGGTGTGAAAGAAACTCTCAGGGCAAAGTGATGGCAATGACAAGGAAAAGTACTTAGAATTCAATCTAATTTTATTTAAACTTGTACTGCCAACACTGGCATATGATGAGCCCCACCAGCACAGGGATACCACTAACCGGTATACTACTAATCCTAAGCTAACAATGTCTATAGCCCCACACCTGTCATCCTGGAGTTATGCCCGTATGAGAACTAATTACAAGACCATCAAACATTCCAGCGCCCGCTCCAGTCCAAGTCCGTAGCCCCTCTGGTATGAAACCAACCAACACTAAGCTTAGCTGAAGCCAGGTAAAAGACCCACCTGATCAGGTTCCTCATCCAACAAACATACAATCACTACCACTCGGTCTTAAAACTGTCCCGTGAAACCTCCCTCACAGTAGAAAACCAACAAACACAAACTAAACCTACAGGTGACCCAAGGGTACGGAGTAGGCACCCAACATGTCAACTGCTCGCACTTGCATGCCAGGCGGTTGGCCCAATGAACTCATTTTACCGGTTGTCTCTGAAGAGCGTGCCGGTAAGAACCTGTACCTACTGCCTGTTCCTCAAACAAAACAACACAATCATAAGAATTATATAGAGGTGGTGATAGATCGAAAAGGTCAGTGGTGCCTATTTCTCACTCATGGTGCCCTGCCTCCTCCTGCCAAACCTGTAGTCACGCCAAAGAAATCAAACAAACCCCACAAAAACCAATACTCAAGACCCAAACAAGTCCAATCAGGTAGTCGCAACCCACTATCTGCACAGGTGGCCATCAGCCAGCCAGTCTATCGGGGAGCTTTGCAGCACTCAGCAGCTTCACCGAACAGCTCCAGCCGGACCGGAAACACTTAATTAGACCTCGCCCAACTTGACACAGGCCTGACCAGTACTCGCAGATGCCTCTCCCCCTCCAACCTGCCCCCCCCAAGCTCTACACGCCAGATACTACCGAGCCCATCCAGCCCTCCAGCCCCTCAGACAGATCAACCATCCGATAGCCGCAGGACAGCCCGTAGCTAGCCCCATCAGGCATCCACTGATCTTGGCCACACCAACAGAGCCCCAACCCCCAGCACCTTACAGCTGAGGGGGACCTACCAGCCATAGCTGAAAGCCACAATGGAGGCAGCACCAATACCCTAAGGCATCGGCACCAGCTACACCATCCAACCCAGTCCAACCGAAGTCCAACCAAGCCGGGAAAGAGTAGGCAGAGCTAGACGGAGCCAGCCCCACAGGTCCGACAACAAGCACAGACTGAACAATGGGCAAGAGGCACTCCCAACTGACGTGACATGAAGGGAGAGGGTGAGCGAACAGAAGCAGACAACTAAAAGATAGGCCTCACTTGCAATAGGTGAAGCTACCAACCACAATCTACAAGGGAACCACGCAAACATACAGACAACGTGAGTGCCTGGCAGCCAATCGTCCTACACCACTCCAGGCAGTAATGGAAAACCACAACAGTGGGTAAGATATTTCAGGGTCAAAGCCATCTCCACTTAGGCGAAAAGGAGACACCTGACTGAACCACCGTAAATGCCGCAAGGACGAAAATTTCAAGGGAATGGTGATAAACAACATAGTAGGATTCTGACCGTAGAAACAAAACGTAACGAGGAAGGACTGGGCAGGCACTGCCCTGCCACCTGAGGAATGATGCGGCCAGTACGATGAGTTGAACTTGAGAAGGTCATTAGTCTAACCTAAGAGTATTTTGTATCTCGAGAACTAAGGACTCCGTTAAAACCCAACAACATGAGCTGGCCCAAAGAACAACACGGGTGATCCCCTAAACAAAATGTTCAATCCCCCCCAATAGAATGTGAAACCTGTGAGTAGACAATAGACAGGAAGCCCAAGACATTTTACTGAAAGAGGGTCGTAAGTGACCATGATGAAGAGCTCGAAGTAACAGCATCATGAAAAACCATCAGGCAACGACACGAGAAGCAAACAAACAATCTGCCACACAACACCAACAGACCTCAAAACTAAGAACCTCAGGAACTACTGGGCAAACTCAGATATCTCCCCCAGAATCCAAGGCATCAAGGCCTATTGTGGGTGCGAAAGAAACGCTTGGGACAAAGTGACGGCAAGGACGAGGAAAAGTACTTCGAACAAAGCGTGAAGTGCTTATCCTCCTCGGCCTTTCTGGCCTCCTTATATAGTACTTTTCCCATCCCGAGTCATGTGACCTCAAGTAGTCACATGTACAAAACCAAATCATAACAAACTAGTTATATGACCAAAGTGGTCACATACACAAAACCCCTGATCTCGTAGTAAGGTCATATGTGAAAACTCATGAACCAATCATAATATAATAAACAAGTTATATGACCCAAACTGGTCACACTGACAAAACCTATGACCTCATAACAAGGTCATCCGCGAAACATAAATTATTTGCTCAATGCATACCCGCAAGACATACTTGCATGGCACACTTACCAGGCACTTGTCCCATGACTTATAATTGAGTCATGTGCGAAACGTAACAAATCATAACCTAAAAAAGTCATATAATCAAAGTATTTATATGCATAAAACAATAACATACCTATGACTTATAATCTAAGTCATGTGAAAACCTTTTCCATGCTAAGCCACATTCGTGACTTTAACTCCTCTCTTCCTAAACCTGAACCCTACTAGGCTTTTTCTCCAAGGTTCAATAGATCCTGTCTAGCTGCGCATGTGGATCTCCATAGCCTATTGAACTTGTTATCTGCTATCCTCCACCTTATCCTCACCAATTCCATTGTGAAGTTTGCTATCTCGATTGTGTACTACTAGTTGTCGTTCACCTGTCTTAACTCCATGATTGTTTTTTTATCTGCCAAAATTATGGCTTTGGCCTGGCCAAGTTGTTCCCAGAGTCCTCTGATCTGCTTGTGTAAGCTTTCCACGTCTAGCTCCATTTCCATTGAGAAGTTTTGGGCTCTCCTCTTTTTGGGCCTTGTCCTTGAGGCCCTACGCCATATACCAGTGTTCTTTCCTTTCAACTTTTTTTTTGTCTCATCCTTCTGCTAGTAGTATCCCAAAGCAATTTTCTTCATCCTGTGAATTTTTTATGTGTTGTTGAAGTACTGTTTCCAGTACTTTAGTACAAAGTCCAGGCGTAGACCATGCTCTTGGTATTTTCTCAGGAACCATCCCAAGCCTTCCTTGTCTTCTTAGTGTGTGGGACATCCATTGTCATACCACACCATCTAACTCATTACATTGTACTTAGCTTTCTCATCTCATTCCTTGTATTCTTTGTCTATTAGGCCCATGAATCAGTATGCGGAGCTAGTCGGTATGATATGTCAGGAGCTATTACCCTATCCCTCATGTGGTTACAAGGACGGGAGAGTATTTCCCTTGTCTTTATTATTGAATGTGATTGGCCCTTGGATCGGGCTTGCCTGGGTATTACTGGTTGAAGATTGTAAGAGCATCTTGGAATGTTTTCCAAGTTGTATGCGTAATACCAAGTTTTATTGTACTCATATGAATAACCAATCCATTTGGCTCAGTATTGGAGGTAACTGTTGAAGAAGCAGGAATCAATTATTTAGTCAATTTCATATTCTGGTTCTCTATTGAGTTTGATCGGATAAGCAGGAATAATTGTTTGTGAGGAAAACTTATTGTTCCTGTGTAGTTCTAGGAGTGAGATATCAAATATGTTGTGTATTCGCATTAAGGAATGAAGATAGCACTTATAAGCTCCATCGTCTACTTTTTCCAGTATCCAGAATAGTTCAATTTTCTTGTTGTCTAACTTCTTTAATAGCCGCATTGTATAGATATTGCGTAGTAGCAGCCACATTCTATCTCCAGGTTGTATGTTCAGATTTGGCCTCTAGTGTTTATTATATTGTTCTTTCTGTCGTTGCTGTTTTTGACTCATTTCGTATCATAACATTTTATGTAGTTTTTCTATATTCATTTTGTTTATTATCACGCAATGAATCATATGATTTGTGGCCTGACTCTATAGATATTGCCTGTAATTTATAAAGATGGGTGTCATGCCTATCCTTTCTTGTTTTCCATTGTTGTATGTGAACTTGGCCATTGATAACAGCTTATGCCAATACTCTTACTGATAATTGATGTAGGCCTATAAATATTACTCGAGTATTGCATTTACCTATTCCATTTGTCTATTAGTATGTGGATGAAATACGGTACTCAGCCAATTTTGTATCCCCATTTCTCTAGTTACTTTTTTCTATAATCCGGATGTGGATAGTGTTCCTCGATTCTTAATGATATTTTTCAAAAGGCCATGCAGTCAGAAAACCTCTTGGAAGAAAGTCCACATAAAACCTTGTGTATTCATATTCTTGTTGAATGGAATGAAGTGACTCATAATGGTCAGGCAATCCACCATGACTAAGATACTGTCATATCCAACTGATGGAGGTAGGTCTGTGATGAAATCCATAGTAATTGTTTCCCAAGGTCGTTTGAGAATCTCCTTTGATTTCAGTAATCTGTAAGGTACAAGTTTATCCGTTTTTGTTTATTGACAGATGGCACAATTTTTGACATATCTTTTGACATACTCACTTAATCCTGGCCTGTAGAATGAGCTTGTGATAAATTCTGTAGCTTTAGCAGTTCCTCCATGTCCTGCTGTTAGTATATTGTAATTGTAATGTGTTCGCAAGGTGCTAATTACGTTAACGGTAATAGGTACGATAGTTGGCAGGTGGCCTGCTCTTCCAGAGAGGAGGTGAGAGCTGAGAACTAAAGGAGGGTTCGAGGGTGTACTGAGGAACAAAGAAGTAACCGTTCAACCAAGTATATTGAAATACTGTCTGTCGAAGTCTGCCCTTTCTATCGTAGAAACAGGCGGTCTTTAAATACACAAATCTGTTCATGTCTTAACATGAACGAAACTAATCAAAGGTATCAATCGATACACTTTGGTAAAACTCCTTAAGTATCAAAGCGATACTTAAAACAAAACATAAAACAAAACCAAGTATCAAACGATACTTAAAACAAACCAAGTATCAAAGCGATACTTAAAACAAAACATAAAACAAAACCTAGTATCAAACGATACTTAAAACAAACCAAGTATTAAAGCGATACTTAAAACAAAACATAAAACAAAACCAAGTATCAAACGATACTTAAAACAAACCAATAACCAAGTACCCGTACCGGTTACAGTAATATTGTCGTATGATGCTCGTTCTTTTCTTTTCTTTCTCCGGAATCCATTGTTTTCTGTTGTACTACATCTTTCCATCCTTCTATTGGCATAAACCTAGGATAATCCCTTTCATCTCCTTTTTTCCTTCCTTTAACGCTTCTCTTATTGTCCGAATTATTTTGTCTTATTCGTTTGCCTTCTTGATTCATTTTTCCTCGTTTGATGTGAATTCAATAACTTTCCTTACTTTGAAGTACACTGTTGCTAATAGTTTTTATATTTTCTTGTTGATCTTTTCATCTTCTTTTATTTGTGGTTTGTCACTTGCAATTCTTGTGAGAGCATCTAGCTTTCTGCTCTCTTTTCCTAGTTGATATTCGATCTTGAAGTTGTATTTCCTGAGAGGTTACATCCATCTTATCTGACAATGGTTTAATTCCTTTGTAGTCATCAATAGAACCAGATTCTTGGGATTGGTAAGGACTAGGACCAGATGGTCATTGTTCAGTATGTATTTCCTCTATTTCTTCAATGTCTGAACTATTGCTAATAGTTCCTTATTGGCAACATCATAGTGGCATCCTGCAGGAGCTATTATCTTAGATTGATATGACACTGGCCTCTATTTTCCATCTTTACAATATTGTAACAGCATGCCTGAGCATACATCTTTTGAGACATCAATTTCAATTATTGTCTTTTGGTTTGGATCAAAATAGACTAATATAAGTACTGATATCAAATACGTGCTGATAGCATCATATACTTTCTGTTCTGTTTCTTCCTATTCCCATTTCTTGTCTTTCTTGGTTAGGTTATAAAGTGGTTTAGAAAGCCTGCTAAATCCTTCTATGAACCTCCAATAGAGGTTGCAAAATCCCATGAAGCCTTGAATATCCGTTTTCTTGTTGGACTTTGCCCAGTCACATATGACTGCCATTTTGACTAAGTCAACTTTGACTCTGCTTCAATTGATAATAAATCCGAGGTATTCAGTTTCTTCCTTATAGAATTCACATTTGGTTGGTTTGATCTTCATTCCTGATTCTTGTATTGCAGCCATGATGTTGCTAATATCCTTCTAATGTTATTACATGTTTTCTGAATAGATGAGTAAATTGTCTAAGTAAATGATATAACATATATCAAAGTACCTGTTGAGTACTTTGTTGATCTATCATGGGAATGAATCCAGTGCATTGGTCAGCATGAAGGGCATGACCAGGCATTCAAACATTCAATATCTTGAGGAAAATCTGGCTTTCTATTTGTCTCTTACTTTAATTCGTATATTATGCTATGTGTTAGGAATACTGAGATCCAATACCCAGGAGTCATCCTAAGTAGGGTAACCTCACCCGGAATCGGAATCTCTGGTCTCCAACAACCCCCTCTGGCCCCCTTTAGGGGCCCACATGTCATCATACATATCAATCTCAGTTGCGTCCTGTGACTATAATACTACAAAATAGAAGGTATCAGAATAATACTATATACATTGCCACCATCTGTCCGACTGCATCCTGTTCGCAGGACATATGTGAGGGGACCATTGGCTAAGTCTGAGAAGTAGAATGGAGTAAATCCATCAACTACTCAGAATGTTACAAGGCTTCAAACATGTGGTACCTTTGGCATAGGCCATAGGTCACAGGACGTTTCCACACAAAGAGATAGTATTAAATGGTAAAGGATCTTAGCAAGAGACCAATACATTCACACCCTCTCTACAATGTCAAGAAGAGTCTAGAACTCCGAGAAACACTATTATAGAAGTTATTAGACTTCACAGAGTGTGGGAACCAGGTTTCAGAACATGTTGTAGTTACGAAGACAACTTCCCATACTACAACAGTGATTGAAATCCTGTTACCCAAACCAACCAAAAATTACCAACCGAGAGAATAATTGTCAATTCGGTAGAATAGCTTTCTGCAAATTAGTAGGAAGTCCTCCAGAAGATATTTATTGGTTGAGTAAGGAATTATGAAGGTTTAAAGTCAGGCGACTAAAAAAGGGTTGTGATTAAGACTACCTTCGCGGATACAACCCGCAGATGAAACTGATCATTTCATCAATAACAAAGACAATTGGAGCTAACTAGGTTCAGTTTGAGAACTAGTCCACAAGTCTAAAGACTCTAAAGATCGGATTACAACTATTGGGAACCATATGGTTTCGAGTTAATTATATCATAATTAGCAAAGAGGGTGTGCTGATTTTCGGTGTCTCCATGTGTTCACACCTTTTAAGAATACCCAACATTGTAAGTTATAATCAGAAAGGTACAGAGTGGTATGATAAATAGATGTAGTCTGTGAACACTCAGATGCAGAATATAAATATCGAAGTGCCTCGCAAGCTTTAAGACATAATGAAGCAATAGGGAAGAGATCTTAACAATATAAACAAAAAGAGTAAGCCCGAGCTATTAGGAATACCAGAACCCAATACCTAGGAACCACCCTAAGTAGGGTAACCCCACTCGGAATCGGAATCTCTGGTCTCCAACACCCCTCCGGCTCCCTTACGGGGCTTGCGCTTCATCATATATAATAATCTCAGTTGCGTCCTGTGACTATATTACTACAGAATTAAAGGTGTTAGAATAACACCATATACGTCTTCGCCGTCCATCTGACCGGATCCTGTTCGCGGGATCTATGAGAGGGGACCTTCGGCTAGGCCTGGGAAGTGGAACGGAGTAATTCTGTCAACTACTCAGACAGTGACTTGGCTTCAAAGACATGACACCTTTGGCATGGGCCGTAAGTAACAGGACGCTTTTGCACAAAGAGATGGTATCAAATAGTAAAGGATCTCTACTAGAGACCAATACATTTACATCCACCAAAAGAGTCTAGAACTCCAAAAGACACTACCAAAGAAGCCAACGAACTTCACGGAGTGTTGCAACTGGGTTTTGGAACATGTCATAGTCATGGGGTGATTCCTAATACTATAATGGTTACTAAAACCTACTACCCAGAGAGCAACCAAAGGTTGCCGACCGAGGGATTAATTACCAATCTGGTGGAATAGCTTCCCGCAAGTTAATAGGAAGTCATCCAGAGAAAATCTATTGGTTGGGTATGGAGTTACAAAGGATCGAAGTCAGACGATCTACGATAGTTGTAATGATAACCACCTTTGCAGATATAGCTGTGGATAAAACTGATCATTTTATCAATGGCAAAGACAATTGGAGCCAACTCAGTTCGACTTAAGAACTAGACTATAAGTTTAAAGACTCTGCTAATCAGAATATTACTATTGGGGACAGCACACTTCCTAAGAAGAAATATTGTAATTACCGAAGAGGGTGTGATGGTTTTCAGGGTCCACAGGTGTTCGCACCTTAGAAGAAAGCTCGATGTCGTGAATTACGATTGAAGAAGTATATAGTTGTATGATAGATAGATGTAGTCCGCGAATACTAAGACGCAGAATATAAATATCGAAGTGCCTCCTAAGCTTTAGACATCATCAAGCAATAGAGAAGAGACCTTAACAATATAATATCGTTTTTACAATTCTACCCTACTTTACCTATTTTACTTCACTCCTAGAGTCATAAACGAAATGAGCAAAGTCCGAGCCTTTCTAGACAATCTCCGTCTACAGAAACGAATCTCGATTGGCCTAGACAACTTTGAAGTCTATCAAGTTGTCTCCACCTAACACTAGCCTTCATAGACAATCTCCATCTACAGAAACAAATTTCCATTGGCCTAGACAATTCTGAACTCTATCAGATTGTATCCTCCTAACAGTATATGTCCTTGATGTCAAGTTTAGTGAAGTATTTTGCTAATCGTAATCTGTCAAATGCTTCTCCAATCAAAGGCAGCAGATATCGATCCTTTTTGGTAACTGAATTGAGTGCTCTGTAGTCGACAAAGAGTCTTATTTTTCTGTCCTTCTTCTTAATAAATAGTATAGGAGATCCTCCTGATGCGAAGGCATCTCTAATCCATTCCCTGTTTAGGTTTCACTTAATGTACTTTCTGAGTTCTTCGAGTTCTGCCTCTCCTAGTAGGTATAACCTCTTATAGGAAATTTCTTTTGATTTTCCTGATTTTTCTTCTTTATCTAACTGCATTTCATGGTCAATTCCTAGTCTTCTGGGTAGTAGCTCTTTGGCTTCCTCTTCCTGGAATAGGTTCATGAATTGATAGTATTCTTTTAGAATCAATTCTTTCCATCCCTTTTTGCTTTGTTATTTCTTATCTTGGATTGCCAGCACAGTGCTGATGTTGATCTTTGCTAAGGCAGCTTTTTTGTCTTCACATGTCCATTTGAAAACTGATATGGTATCTCCTCTTCAATAGTACCGTCCAAAGGCCTATCCAGTGATCTTTTTAATCTAGCTCCTTGTTGTTGTATTGGTCTGGGTTTGGTCTGTACTTCTGAACCTATTATCTCCTCTTATGGTGTCTTCTAGTTGATACACTTCATACAGTTTTTCACCATTGATCTTTTCAATGATCAATTGTGCAATTCAATCGCCTTTCTGGACTTCATAGTTTTCTTGAGTCAAGTTGGCTAGTACTACTTTGATTTCATCTGTATAGTCAGTATCAATTACCCCAGCATTGATTATGAGTTAGTATCAGACTGCTAAACCACTGTGGAGTACAATCTATCCATAAGTGCTATTTAGTAGTCCAATGGCTATTCCTGTCACTATTATTACCTGTCTATTGGCAGGTATATTGGTACTCTTGTTAGTGTATATGTCATGTCCTGCCGCTCTATTGGAACCCTTCATAGGCACTTTTGCTCATTGGTCTAGTCTTTATATCCAGACTCTCTTGTTTTGCCATATTTCCATGAATTTTACGAGTAAAGTTCCTTCTGCTGCTTTCAATATTGGTGTTGAGCAGGCCACTGGCGAACTGTTGAGACATTGCGTCACACATCATTCTCTAGTGAAGATCATCTTGTTCTCATTCTAATTGATTGTCGGATTATGTCTTTGTAGCTATGGCATTCCTAGGACTATTACATGGTTCTTGAGATCTGCTACCTGGAAGGTGGCCATTTTCCTATGGCTGTCAGTGTCTATAGGTACTTCTACTGTATGGGTTATAGGACCTACTGTACTTGGCTTCCCATCGGCTAAGTAGACCTGTCTTGCTTTCTTCACCTTTTTTGGTCTGGGCCATCTTTGTTACAGACTTGCTTGTCAATAAAATGTTCAGTAGCCCCCAAGTTGAGCATTGCATATATTGTTGTTTCTTCATACCTTTCGTAGTATATCTTCGTCTTTATCATCACATGATCTCTGTCTTCTTCTCCTTATTGCATATATAGGGCTTTATAGTAGTTCACTAACTTGATATATTTTCCAGGTCCGCATCTTGAGTCTCCCAGACAACTATTTACTGGAGACCCTTATCTCTTTCCACTGGTGAATTCTTAGCAATCATCCCACGGATGTTATTCTTCTTCTGAAATTGAAAGTAATTATTTCCAGCCACTTTCTTCTCTTGGTTCTGTTGTCAGGTCAACTCTGACACTCCTGTATCCCATGTCCTACTTTTCTGCACCTTAAGTAGGGCTTTCCATTCGTCCTTCTCACATATTCTTCCTTAGATAGGGTTAAAGCTAGTCCTGCCCTTGATTTGTCCAATTACATTGGTATATCTAGTGACAATGTACTGTTCTTACTTCAATTTGCTTGTAGTCTGAATGTCCTATCTAAGTTCCTGGATGATTCGACAATCCGATCTGCTATGATATTCTCGCAGTTGCTTCAAACTATTTCTCGTTTGCTTTCTATATTAGTGGCCCATCTTGAGAATCTCTCTTATGTCATCAAGACTAAGTCAGAATTTCTTCAAGCTGCTTGTTATTGTTCACTACAGTTCCTTAATAGGATGATGTAGAGACTAGTCTCGTTGAATTCTGTCTCGTATTTCGGTAGTTGACATTTAATCCTGTATGCTGAAAACATTTGCTTTCCTTGTTAGAGTTTTTACAACTTTCTTCTTACTGTTTTCTTAACATTGGGATCGCCAAACTGTTTGACAAGGGTTGCCTGGAATTCGTCATAGGTTATCCAGTCCCTTTGCCTCTGTCCATTGTGGAAGTACATAATTCATTGTCTGGTAAGTCACCTTAATAGTAATTCTACAAAACGAATTTTGATGTCATGATGTTGTTCTCCATATCCTTCGACCACGAAATATCCTTTACACTGTGCTAGGAATATTCGTAGTTTATCTTCTGTTTCTTTGTATGTGTCTGCTTCCTTTGCCTTTAGCTGAGGAACATTCCCTTATTCTACCATTGTACTTCATATTGCCATTAGGAAGAACTGAAACTAGGCTTCTATCATGCCTAAGACATGAGTTCCCAGTGTCAGAGCAGCCAGGGCCACTGGTACCAGTACAGTTGATCCAGATATCCTTCTTGGTCTTGGAGTTCTTGCAGGTAACCTATCGACTGGTAATTTGTTCTCTGGTGTGACTGTACTTGTTGCCCTTAAGAGCTCTACAGAAATATGATATAGGGCATGGCTAAATGCCCTACATTGATGTTTTGATTATTGATATTAATATCTTCTTTCCTGTCTAAGTTGAAGGAAGCCATCTTGTATTGTTTTGTATCACTGGAGGTGACACTTTGTAATATAATGAACCTATCTCGAATAGTTAATTCTTGACCATGTGGAATGATGCTTCTCATCTTCTTCACTTTAAGATAGCACTAGGCCTATACCTATGTTACCGATAGTACAAGACCATTGTCTTCTATCTGGAACACCTAATATAAGCTTTCTCTAACTCTTCCTCTTGAAGAGTATTCTCATTGTAATAGTAATAAAGATTGTGATAATATTAAACAGTGTAAAGGTGTTTTATATTTGTTAAAGTAATAAGTAGGAAAAGTACTTAGAAGTCAATCAATTTTATTTAAACTCATACCGCCAACACTGGCATACGATAAGGCCCCGCTGGCATAGGGATACCACTAACTGGTATACCACTAATTCCAAGCTAACTAAGTCTACAGCCCCCCACCTGCCATCCCCGAGTCATGCCCGCACGAAAACAAATTACAAGACCATCAAACAACCCAGTACCTGTACCGGTCTAATTCTATAGGCCCTCTGATCTGAAGTCAACCACTACTAAGTGTAGTCGAAGCCAAGCAAAAGACTAACCCAACCAGGTTTTTCTCTTCTAACAAACATAAAAACACTACCTTCTAGCCTAAATACCATCCTGCAAAATCCTCCATTACAGTAAAAAACCAACAAAAAATAAACTAAAACTACAGGCAATCCAATAGCTGGGAGGAGACAACCAGCATGTCCACCTCTCATACCCGCATGCCAGGCCATCGACCCTATTAATCCACTTTACCAGTTGTCCCTGAAAAGTATCCTAGTAAGGAGGACCTGTACCCACTGCCTGTTCCCCAAATAAAATAACACAAACAAAGAAAATAAATAGATAGTATCAGATCAGGAAGGTCAGTGGGGCCTAGCTCCTACCTGTAGTGCCTTGCCCCCTTCTGCCGTACCCAAAACTAAACTAAAAAAATCAAACAAACCCCACAAAACTCAGTACCCAAGACTCAAACAGGTCTAATCAGGTAGTCGCAACTCACTATCTACACAGGTGGCCATCAGCCAGCCGGTCTATCAGAGAGCATTGTAGCACTCAGCAGCGACACCCAACAGCCCAAGCCAGACTGCAAACACTTAATCAGACCTCGCTCAACCTGACACAGGCCCAACCGGTGCTTGCAATTACCTCTCCCCCCTAATCAGCCTCCTCCAAACTCTACACACTAGACATTACAGTGCCCATCCAGTCCTCTCACACAGATCAACCATCCAATAGGCACAAGACAGCATATACCTAGTCCCATCAGGCAGACACTGGTCTTGGCCACACTAACAGAGCGCCAACCTCCGACATTGTGTAGCTGAGGGGAGCCCAACAGCCACAGCCAGGAGCTACAAAGGAGGCAGGACCAACACCTGAAGGTACCAGCACCAGCTACACCATCCAACCTACCTGAATCGAAGTCCAACCAAGTCAGGAAAGGGTAAGCAGAGCCAGCCGAAGTGAGCTCCACAGGTCCAGCAATAGGCAGAGAGCAAGCAACGGGTAAGAAGCACCCTCAACTGATGACAGGAAGGGAGAGAGCAACGAAACAGAAGTAGACAGACAAAAGGAAGGCCCTACTTGCAATGGGTGAAGCTGCCAACCACAATCCACAAGCGAACCACCCAAACCCAGAGACAATGTGAGTATCCAGTAGCTAATTATCCCATACCACTCAGGCAGTAATGAAAAACCACACTAGGGGGTAAGATTTTTCAGTGTCAAAGCCATCCCCACTAAGGCGAGGAGGAGACACCTGACTGAATCACCATAAATGCTGCAAGGACAAAAACTCCAAGGGAACGGTGATAAACAACATTATAGGATTCTGACTGTAGAAACGAAATCATAACCAGTAGGGGCCAGGCGGGTACCGCTCTGCCACCCGAAGAATGATGCAGCTGGTATGAAGAGTTGAAACTTAGGAAGGTCATCAGTCTATCTCAAGGGAGTTTTGTACCGTGAGATCCAAGGACTCCATTACAACTCCACAAACATGAGCTGGCTTAAAAAATAATGTAGATGATCTCCCCAAATATAATGTTTAATTCCCCCAATCGAATAGGAAACCTGCGAGTAAATGATAGACAGGAAGCTCAAAACATTTTACAGAAAGGAGCTTATAAGCGACGGTAATGAAGAGCTCAAAGTACCAGCAGCATGAGATAATCAGCAGTCAACGAAATGAGAAGCAAACAAGTAATCCACCATGCAATAATCTTCACAGACAGAACTCAATACCAAGAACCCCAAGAACTACTGAGTAAACTCAGATATTTCCCCCAGAATACAAGGTATCAAATACCAGCATGGGCATGACAGAAACGCTCTGAGGCGAAGCAACAGCAAGGACGAGGAAAAGTACTTAGAACGAAGAATGAAGAGCCTATTCTCCTCAGCCGTACCAGCCTCCTCCTATAGTACTCTTCCTGCCCTAAGTCATATGACCCAAAGTGGTCATATGCTCGAAACAAAATTATAACACACTAGTCATACCACCAAAGTAGTCACCTGCACAAAACCCATGACCTTGTAGCAAGGTCATGTGCGAAAACTCATAAACCAATTATAATACATTAAACAAGTCATATGATCCAAAGTGGTCACACGTGCGAAACTCATAACCTCATAACATCAGTGAAAAATAATCCTGGCGTCCTGTGCGTCCTGTGCATCTGACGCACAGGATCCACAGGACTATTTGCGTTAATCAGGTCGTGGTGCCGCTCAGATGTTGCGTCCTGATTTCCCCAGTTGATACCACTTCTGTCCTGACGCTATCATCCCATACACCTCTGCGTCCTCTGTGTCCTGAACTCAGCTGCTACAATCCCCTTCTGTCCTGTTCACTGACTCTTCCTTTCTGTCTTCGTCATGAGCTCCACCGCCACGGCCCTTTCGCCTCTAGACTACAAGCTGTCTGCTGTGTATCGCATCCGGATTATCTCATTCTCTGGCTTTGGATCCAGACAAACACCATAGTGCCTAACTCCTATCCTGATGGATACCATGGTGCCTAACCCCTATCCTGACGACTTCGGTCTCGCATCGCCACCACGCTGATATCGTGATATATATCACGTCCCTCATAATTGTGCGCTACTTCTTGTGCCGTGCATCCAGAATACCCTTACAATAGCCCCCGCTTCTCGACGCCACCACCCTCCTTAGGGCTCATCAAGACTTCCCCTATGCTCTGATTGCGTCAGGAGACCTTGAATCTTCATGTTACAATATCTGGACTCCTTAAGCAACGCAGCTGATTTTAGGATACACAGGAGTGCCTGGCTCAGAATCTACTACTCGAGTACTGTATAGTTCAATTCAGATTTATTTACTATTAATCTACTGGTCATCCCTGCCGCCAAGTCTCTACGTCGCTTCTCCCATACTCATGCCTCTCTTTGGCTGTCAACATCTTCTTATTATATGTTTGGTTTATAAACACGTATTCTGCCACCTGGCTGCCTTGCGTAGTCACATTCTTATGCAATACTTATACTGTCACCACGGTTGTCCCCCAAAAGCACCGAGTCCGCCTGTCCCCAAGTATCTCTAGGGCCAAAATCACAGGCAAGGGAAGGTGTCGCTTCTTCAGAATCCTCAAGACTGAGGGAGAGGTGTGAGGTATAGTCCCCGGTCGACAAAGGTTCAAGAAGCTCTTGCAAATTGATAGGACTGCTGACATTTTCCAGAAAGTCTGGAAAATCTGCAGTGGGGGTGTTGCTGTTCAGTAGTGCAGTGAAATCTGTGTTCTGCGAAAGATTTAGGCTTGCGAGACGTCCGGACCGACCAATTAGTGGAGAATCTGTGACTATATGACTACATCGAGAGGATTGGATCGGTACTGGATTCAATTTCCTGCTCTCAAGTTCAGCGCGTAGGGCATCCCAGTCATGCTCATAATCTTCAACCCTGTCCTTTTGAATGCCGTGTTTTTGACACATCTTTTTGTCGAGCTCCTCGCGAATATAGTCCAGGATCATCTACTGCATAGCCTGGGGGCATCTATGCCAGGTATCTCTCTGATGTTGATATATAGGTCTTGTGCGTTCAGTGACATGTTAGCAATATTTGTCGCAGACATATAATTACGAGTTCTGCACATTCTTACCTCTGGCCAACTCTAACTTGAAGTCCCTTGGCTCAACATAGATGCCGGTCTCCCAAGCCCTAAGTGTATGGTATAGTATCGCACATGTCAAGCAGATCAATGTGCCATTGATTTTGTTTATGAAGGTAGGGTCTGCAATGCTTCGCATCCTTTTCCAGGCAAAATGCTTGCCATATATTGCATCAGGAATTTGTGGAGCCAGGAATCGTAAGGTTGCATGCTGCGCCCAGGCGATAGACGGTCAGTTCAGATGAGAGGTCTTGAGCAGTCAATCGTGGGCGACAAACCTCATATCTTTCCGG